>NW_027420044.1:0-28107 GCF_009905375.1 Apium graveolens
TGCATGAAGGTCTGAATCAGAACTAGGAGAATTGTGAGCTTCAACAGATCTTGTGAGATCAGAGTTCCTGACCCCCTTCCTTAGCTGCTGCTTCCATTCCTTTACCAGAATCTTCAGGCCTTTTGCCAATGATTTGAATCTTTTAGCTTTTAGGTGACTTTAGGAGCTGTATCATCAAATTACGCTTTAAGCCTTTTTAGGGGCCTAGAACTCCCAACATCAACATCCTTCTGAAAAGAGACCTTTCAGCTTCTTCAACAACTGGTTCTGATACAGGAACCTGTTCCTCAGCATCTGATTCATCTCGCAGAATGAATCTCCTTTCTTCTGTTGTGTTTGAGGTACTTTCTTGGCCCTCTTAGGTTTGGAAGATGAAGGCTACACTGTAGGATCTGAAGGTTGAGGTTGAGAAGTTTGAGGTGGTTGAGTAGAGGTGGTAGGTGCTGATGGATGAGGTTCAGATGGTTGGACATCAGGAAATAGTGCAGTGTATTTAACTGGATCGTAGGTTATTAAGGCTTGTTTGACAGATAAAGAATTAGAGGGGCCTTAACACCCTTCTTATTATCAGTAGATAATAAGTCATTAAAAGCTCTTTTAGCTAGTCTGAATAATGAAATTAATTCACTAGCATTTCGGGGCTTATTATCACAACAGAAACTATAGATAAGCTGACAGAATCTAGCAAAATAAACAGTAGTTCTATCTTCTGTCATTCTATCCCCAATAAAACCTAATACAACACTTGCATAGTCAAAATCAGTGTGATTTGAGAGCATACCCGATTTGTTGGCTGAATATGGGAATTACATCGAAATTGGAACATTTGTTTGCAAAAGCCTTGGTTATGCAATCAAAGAAGAAATTCCATTCCCTCCTTATGAAAGATATCTTCAACTGGCCCAGCTTTGCCAATGTCTTCTCATATCCCAGACTGACCATCATGTTTTGAAGAACCGACTCTTCAATAGTAGAATAGACACAGTTCTCAGGTAGCTGCAGTGCTTGTCGAACCGTAGACAATGTCACAACATACTCATCCTCTCCTGATGAAAAAATTACTTGGGGACCCTTGAGCACCACCATCATTATATACACCGCTTTTCCAGAACTCCAGGACTTGAGTACCAGAGACTGCTTTAGGTTCGGTCAGAACATACCCAATATCAGAACTAGCAAGAAAGTCCTGAATGAAGTGAAGATGGTGCTTCTGACTTGCTAAGAATAGCAGATAAGTTATTAGGAACAAACGTAGCTCCATCGAAATTATGTCCTTGGGTGCCATGAGAGATACGTGAGAGAAAAAAATTTCCTGTAAGGTGTTTGATAAAACGTCTGTATGAAAAATCGTCAGTAGATGAGAGAGAATAAAAGTAAAAGAGAGAGATAAAATATGAAAGTAAATAAAAGATTGTACAATCTTTTCTCTCTTTTAATTATACACGGTAAAAAAATAACCGTTGAGACACCTGTCAGACATGCAGCAGTAAAAGATAATTAATGGGCACGGGTATTCAGTAATCATCACTTATCACATGTAGTTTTTCAAGGAAAAACTGTTCAACTTACCAAGTAATCCCATTAATCAAGGACATTCAGTTGTATTTTAAATTTTAAACTGTCCCACTTAATAAATTATTATTACTACTTTACCAATATTCTGTAAAATATGACCAATGGGAGAATGACCATAAATAAACCAAGTAAACAATACTCTGCCAACGTCAGAATCAGAACTGATTTGTATAAGAGCGAAAAAGGTCATCAGAATATGGTTAGTATCAGGATTTAAATATCATCAGAATATGAAGACCTCAGAGACAAATCTTGCAAAAAGATAAAATTTCATTAATATATTAAGAAAATCCATTTCATGAAACTGAAATTACATGCTTAAAATTACAAGATTGTCCAAAGCTACAAATCCTAACATCAACAGCTTTAGTCCTAGTCTAAGAAGACTGACAAAGCTGACGGTGAAGAGAAACAGGCGGCTGCAATTAATTCTTCTTCCTACTCTCAACAAAGAGAACATCAAGACGAATGATCCGTTCTTGCTGTCGGAGAGCTTCTCTCCTTTCCTCTTCCAGACGCTCAAGATGGCGATGATAGTCCATATAGAAGAATAAGAGGTCCGTGAGAACCTCTTGGGGAACTGAGTCCCAGATTTTATCAGGAATGGCAGTGACATGCCACTCCTGCCTCCAATCAGCACATCTCAACTCTATATTTAAAAGTGTCAGAGTTCAGGACCAAGGTTAAACGAACCATGTTTTTGATGAGGATGTAAAAAGAGTAAGTTTGAGAGAAAATGAGAGATGTGTTGGCTGGAATGAGGCGTTGGTTTATATAACCAATAGAATACTAAGAGACGCAAGGAAAATTGAATGGTTATAGGTAAAAGTAATTATACCTCATCTCCCTAGACTGATGAGAATAATAACAGCCATTAGAAGCTTAAAACAGGATTTAATGAGCACACGAAACAAGTAAAAATTATTGTGCATATATGAGTACCACTAACCCAAATTATGTTGACTGTCTATATCTCACCTAAACATATTCTGATTTTAAATAGACTGCTTCAGATTTAACCATAAATAAGTCAAGTAAAGAATCAAGATTTAATATCAGAACTTAGACTTATATCAGAACTTAACAGTCATCAGAACATGACTCTTTAACTCGAAAAGTGAATGCCTATATCTGTAATTCTTCACACAAATTCTGATTTTGTTTCTTCAGAACTTAATCATCAGAACTTCCATCATAACTTGTCCTCAGAATTTATGCAATCTGACACATAAACTGTTCATCTAAAACAATATTTATCACCACCGTAATTTTTATCATTCATATGGAGTGTATGTGTGTGCAGTCAGCTAAATATCAGATTAAGATTAAAGTCTGATTCACTTCAGTATATCTTAGAAATAAGGCATAACTAAGAACTTTGCTCAAAACATGTCATGATTCTGAAGTCTACTTTAGAATGAGTTCATGCATGAGTCTACCTCAACTGTTTTGTGCTCATTTTATGCATCTTTTGAAATTCTATTGTACAGTGGCTTCTCAGTGTAAGTGAGTCACGACTGCTTATCAGAATTTATGCTATTGTTAGAGTATTTCTCCAGTAATCATAGAGTGTGAAAAGTCACCAAGAAAATATTTATTTGCTTTTCTGATGCATATAACTTAATACCAGCAATGCACTTGGGTCTTCCCTTCCACATTTTTACTCTAGATCTCAAAGGAGTACCTGATTTTTATTCCCTTTTCTTTTTCTTTTTCTTTTGATAAGTGAGGTTTATCAGTACTTAGTACATCCATCAGTTTTACTAACATCAGAACTTAACAGATAAGAAGCACTATTCTAGTTTGTGACTTAGTAATGAGATACACAAAGGAAACTTCAACTAAGCTCAGTATCAGAATTTGCTTGTGTTAAGAGATTTCCACATAAACAATTACTTCAAACATGGGACTTTAGTATATTAAAGACTACTAGGTCAGCATCTAGCACAGTTATCCTCATTGGATTGAATAGTCACAGAAACATTCATATCACTATCAGAGTTTAGAAATTCACATCAGAAAATAATCAGTACTTAGGCAATTTTCAATTAAGCACAGAATATACAAAGATAGTAATATCTGTAAATACTGATCATAAAGTCTGATGAAACAAAACATAAATTAAGTAGACTTAGAGTAAGAACCTGAAACCATTCCAAGTTCATTCACCAATCTTGTAAAAGTATCTTCACACAGTGGTTTTGTGAAGATATCTGCTAGTTGTTGATCTGTTGGAACAAAGTGCAATTCCACTGTACCTTCATCCACATGTTCCCTTATGAAGTGGTACCTAATGCTGATGTGCTTTGTCATTGAGTGTTGAACTGGATTACCTGTCATAGCAATAGAACTTTGATTAATACAGTAAATAGGGATTTTAAAATATGTTAACCCATAATCCAGTAACTGATTCTTCATCCAAAGAATCTGTGCACAACAGCTTCCTGCAGCAATATACTCTGCTTCTGCAGTTGATATGGAAATTGACTTTTCTTTCTTGCTAAACCAAGAAACCAATCTGCCTCCAAGAAATTGGCAGCTTCCACTTGTGATTTTTCTGTCAATTTTGCATCCTGCAAAATCTGCATCTGAGTAACCTATTAGTTTAAAGTCTGATTCTCTAGGATACCACAATCCCAAATCAGCTATTCCCTTAAGATATTTGAAAATTCTTTTCACAGCTGTTAAGTGAGGTTCTCTTGGATCTGCTTGAAAACTTGCACAAAGATAGGTAACATGCATGATATCAGGTCTACTAGCAGTTAGATAGAGTAGAGAGCCAATCATACCTCTGTAATCAGTAATATCTACTGATATACCAGTATCCTTATCCAATTTTGTTGCAGTGGCCATGGGAGTGGATGCACTTGAACAATCTTGCATTCAAAATTTCTTCAGCAAATTTCTAGTATACTTGGATTGACAAATGAAAGTGCCTTCTTCATTCTGCTTGACTTGAAGGCCCAGAAAATAGCTAAGTTCCCCCATTATACTCATTTGATATCTTGACTGCATCAGTTTGGCAAACTTCTTGCAAAGTCTGTCATTTGTAGAACCAAAAATGATATCATCAACATATATCTGCACCAAAAGTAAGTCCTTTCCATGGTTGAGGTAGAACAGTGTTTTGTCAATAGTTCCTCTGTTAAATCCACTTTCTAGCTAAAGTCTCATACCATGCTCTTGGAGCTTGCTTAAGGCCATAAAGTGCTTTATCAAGCCTATAGACATGATTTGGAAATTTGGAATCTACAAAGCCTGGAGGTTGTTCAACATATACTTCCTCTTCCAATTCTCCATTGAGAAAAGCACTTTTCACATCCATTTGAAAGACAGTAAACTTTTTGTGAGCAGCATATGCCAAAAATATTCTTATGGCTTCCAATCTAGCAACTGGTGCAAATGTTTCATCATAATCAATTCCCCCTGTTGAGAATATCCTTTTGCAACCAACCTTGCTTTATTCCTTGTAATTATGCCATCACTATCAGTTTTGTTTCTGAACACCCACTTTGTACCAATAACAGATCTGTTCTTTGGTCTTGGCACTAGGGTCCAGACTTTGTTTCTTTCAAATTCATTTAACTCTTCCTGCATTGCTTGCACCCAATCAGCATCTTGAAGAGCTTCTTCCACTTTCTTTGGTTCAGTCTGAGAAAGAAAAGAATTATAGAGACATTCATTTGAAGTAGTTGTTCTAGTTCTGACACCTGCATCAGGATTTCCAATAATTAAGTCAGGTGTATGTGATTTAGTCCACTTCCTTGCAGATGGAAGGTTTTCTCTAGAACTAGATGCTCCCCATGATCCATACTGTCTTCATCAACATTTTCTGATGCTCCCCCTGAAATTATGCTCTCTGAGTTGGATCCTTCAGAATTTGAGTTTTCAGAATTATCAGAACTTGGCTCATCAGAACTTGAAGAGCCAGTTGTATGTTCTGATGCTTCTTGAGATGTGGTTGTATCTTCAGTATGCTTCCCCTGCACAGGTGCATCTTCCTTTTGGCGTAGTCACCATGGTTTCAATAACATCAGAGTTTAATCCATCAGAGTTTGGAGTATCTGGATTTAGACTATCAGGATTTACATTACATAATTTAAGTCTTTATTTTCAAATCTCAGCTGATCATGATCATTGAAATCTTCAAGTCCAGTAATCTTCTTATCATCAAAGGAGACATTGATAGATTCCATGACAACCCTTGTTCTTAAATTGTAGACTCTGAAGGCTTTTGTGGAAAGTGGATATCCAACAAAAATTCCTTCATCAGCTTTTAAATCAAATTTGGATACCTGTTCAGGATGAGTCTTAAGAACAAAACACTTGCATCAAAATACATGAAAATACTTCAGATTTGGCTTCTTTTTCTTCACCATTTCATATGGTGTCTTTCCATGTTTGTTAATGAGTGTTGTATTTTGAGTAAAACAAGCAGTCTGCACAGCTTCAGCCCAAAAATAGGTTGGTAGCTTTGCTTCATCAAGCATTGTTCGTGCAGCTTCAATAAGAGTTCTATTCTTTCTTTCAACAACTCCATTTTGCTGTGGAGTTCCAGGAGCAGAAAATTCCTGCTTGATTCCATGGTCTTTGCAGAACTCTTCCATAATCAAATTCTTGAACTCAGTGCCATTATCACTTCTTATGATCTTCACTGAATCTTTGACCAATTTATCCAGTTGCTTGACATGATCAATCAAGATAGATGCAGTTTCACTTTTTTTGTGCAAGAAATACACCCATGTGTATCTGGTGAACTCATCCACTATGACCATAGCATATTTCTTCTTTTCAATGGACATGACATTCACTGGACCAAATAGGTCTACATGTAGTAGGTGATAAGGCTCAAGAATTGATGATTCAGTCTTGCTCTTGAATGAAGATTTTCTTTGTTTTGCCTTCTGACATGAATCACAAAGGCCATTTGGAGCAAATACTGATTTTGGCAGTCCTCTCACAAGATCTTTATTGACTAGTTCATTTATATTATTGAAATTTAAATGAGAGAGTTTCTTGTGCCAATTCCAGCTTTCTTCAATTGATGCTCTACTTAACAGACAAATTGCAGAACCATTAGTACTTATTAAAAGCTTGGCTTCATAAATGTTACCATGCCTGTATCCTTTAAGAACAACTTTTCCTGTAGATATGCTTACAACTTCACAGTGTTCTTAAAAGAAATCCACATGATAACCTCTGTCACAGATTTGACTAACACTGAGCAGATTGTGTTTAAGTCCTGAGACCAGAGCTACTTCTTTAATGATGACATTCCCAAGATTGATATTGCCATATCCCAATGTTTTTCCAATGTTGCCATCTCCATAAGAAACACTTGGGCCAGCTTTCTCCACAAAGTCTGATATCAGGGCTTTATTTCCAGTCATATGTCCTGAACATCCACTGTCCAGAACTAGGATGTTTTTCCTGTTGCCCTGCAATCACAAAGAACACTAATGATTAGTTTTAAGGATCCAGACTTGCTTGGATCCTTTGGCCTTATTAAGTTTGTTAACATTTGCAGCGGATTTAGCATTAGAGTTTATGTTAACATTTTTCTTATCAGCATTTACACTATCAGACTTTGTATCAGAACTTACACTAGAAGGAACAATGCTAACTTTCTTTAAAGAAGGTTTTATTTGATAATAATCATAGTACAAACTATGATATTCCTTACAAGTATAAATGGAATGCCATAAGCTACCACAATAAAAACAAGGATTTTGTGGCCTATATCTAACATACTGACTCTTAACTCCTGACTTTGAAGGTAAGGAGTTTATGTTCTTATTATTCCTGCAAAAAGAAGCCAGATGGTTAGAACTTCTACAGTTATGACATGTTTTTCTAGGAGCATTAGGAACAGGCTTATAATCATTGCTTTTATTCACACCTTCCTTTCCATTCCTGTAACACCCCCAGATCCGGGGTCGGGGATCCGGGTCGTCACGGTCTTTCTCTCCACAATATCACTTCACTTAATTAATAATAATAACCTTATGCTGTGACCCCACACTAACACACACCACAACCCGTTATAGTCTCAGAGATGAAATTTAAATAAGTACAATTCTTTGAATCCACAATTTAAAAGTTATTACAACCCAAAATGATTACTTGATAAATTTACAGTTAATTGCCATTATCTACCACAAGTTATAATTATACATAATTTGATTCTCAAAATAGAATGCCTGATCTACCAATGGATCTACCTCTGCAGCTATAACAGCCACAACATCATCGGGAAGACGCGGGACGCTTCCCACGCGCTTGCGCTGGGTCTGCTGGAGTCTGGCCATCTTTCCTAACTGTTGTTGTGTGATGAAGAAATAAAGCAAGAGTGAGCCTTACAGCTCGCAAGATAATATATAGTGATAACCATAATACAAGTATCTAAATGGATACTTACTAGAATTCTTTATCATGAGTAAGGTAATTACTTACTGGATATAAGTTTTAAAAGAAGATGAAGTTACCAATTACTTCACTATACTTATACCATTTTTTTTAGAAATCTACTTGAACTACTACTGTTCGAAGTATAATAAGATTCACGAGGTCATCCCATAGATGAGACCACAAATAAAACTTGAAAATATTTGATCTTTGAAATATTTTGAAAAGAAATGAAGTTACGAGATACTTCATTCAATGGATACACCAATAAAAATGTTTGACCCTGTCAATGCTTCGGCAACCACCCATTAGTAGCCTTTCAATCGAAATGCTACGGGTAGTGTTGCAGAATTATCCAAATGGATGATGAACTCATTACGGGAGTTTGCCGCGCCAGGAAGACCACTTACGATGATCAGTCGTAGTAGTACAACCCCACCATTTTCTACATGTAGAGGAGAACCTGTCGGATTTACTTGTCAACCGAACACTGAACTCCTAAGGAATGGACCGCCTTAGCGGAACTTCCAGGCCATTTGGGCCAATATAATAAGGCTGGGCCGGCGCCACTCGACCACTTACGCCACTCCTAGTTCAGATGAAATCCATGACTCTGAAACGTAAAGCTCGTTCCCCCTTTCCCCAAGTAGAACTTGTTGATACGGCTCCACCAAGAAGTCGTATCTAGTTGGAAAGGAAAACTCACCGATATTTCCCAGGCGATGCCTGTTAATGGATTAACTTGTTCCAAGAATTTTACTTCCCGAGTGTTGGGTAAGTAATCAATTCATTTAACAAAATAGCAACCTTGTTGCGAATATAGAACACACCACAGAGCCGGATCCCTCAGGTTTTGAGCGAGTATTTAAATCCCCTTAAAAGGAAGATCTTAAATATAAAAATGAGTTTTGGGATCCGCTCTATCTTTTAAAAATCATTTTGAAGACTCGAAAACACTTTATAGAGTGTTTGGAGTAAAGCTGATTTAATGAAGTAAATCAGTCCCCAGAATATTTAGAAAATGACTGAATATTATTATTTAAATAATATTCCCATAAAGAATAATCTTTATAAAAATAATTGAAGTAGAAGTTGTAAGACTTATACTTGAAATGAGTATTAAATAACCAAAAATATACTTATACGAAAGTAATATCTTTATTTGAATATCAAAAGTAAGTTTGATTATCGAACATTATTCTTAAATAAAATAAAGAATATTATTAAATAATAAGCGGAGTCATAATACCTCGAATGAATATTATAAATAATATTCATTAAATAAAATAAAGGAGTCAATACATCCTCAAATGACTATCCAATTAATAATCATTAAATAATATAAACTGAGTCATAAGCCCTCAAATGAATATTCGAAATAATATTCAATAATAAAATAAAGGAGTCATAAGTCCTCGGATGAATATTCGAAATAATATTCAATAATAAAATAAAGGAGTCATAAGTCCTCAGATGAATATTCGAAATAATATTCAATAATAAAATAAAGGAGTCATAAGTCCTCAGATGAATATTCGAAATAATATTCAATAATAAAATAAAGGAGTCATAAGTCCTCGGATGAATATTCGAAATAATATTCAATAATAAAATAAAGTTAAAGTTATCGAATAAACCTTATTCGATTAATAGTTTTGAAAACTATAACCATATATATATAAAAATATATATATTATACTCGGGAACATCGACTCCCGATTTAGAAATATGTTCACCTTTGGGTCCCTATACTAAGGGTATATGCAAATTACCGCTATCCTCTAGCATAGGTATTATCAACTGAATCAACAAATATATATATGGAAAGAATGCGAAACAGGCATGCATATATATATACCATAGCAACATGCTTCAATATATTGCAACATTTGCTAATTAACCAACATGCATCTATCGCAAGATAATGCATATACATATATACATCACAACAACAGTTATAACGGGTAAAAAACTTGCCTGAGCGACTTGGGGTGATAAAAGGCTCGGGACGAGTCTGGTAACCTATAAAAAACAAGTAAGTTGGAATTAAACCAAAGTCACTTGTAAATCTATACTTTAACTAACTTAGACTCTAACGCTTGTTTTGCGCTTACTGACTCGCTTAAGTCACTCGGGTACCCTCGGCTCCACCATTTTTAATAATTTAACCTTTACGAGTTTTAAGGCGATTCCTTCGCGAGTGTCTTACCAACTGCCTAACACACTTACCATAAATGTTTCATGCATTAATTAACCCTTTTTGGTCTTTAACCTATGTTTCAAAGTAAGGCGAGGGGAAAAGTTTCATTCGCGAAACGCCGTTACTTGAAACGGTCGTTTCTCCTAAACCGTGCATCGGAATCGAACGAACTACATATCAAAACGAAGCTCGTAACATGAGCTATCTAAACATGGCAATGGTCAAAATCTAGCAGGGGGTTCTCGGGTCCTAATGTTATGCACAAAAACAGTCTACAGAAAATCGGACGTTACGACGGCTATGTTTACGCGATTTCCCAATTTAAACCATTCAAAACCAACCACAATTCAACCCCAAATCAATCATACAACCAACACCCATCCAAACCACATCATAACAGCCCCAAAAAATCCACATTAACCATTTATACTTATTTCCCCACATGAACTAAAAGCTTTACTTAGGTTCTTTAACTAATTATCAAGATTTACAACTCCAACAATACCACAAAACCGACTAATCTCTATAAACTCAACCAAACTTCAAACAATCAAGCATCATGCTTCACATATACTATATCAAATATATTCATTCCTAATTACTCAAAACTAAAGCTAGGGTTTGTAGTTTATACCTTCCTTGGAGAGTGGAGAATCAAGAGAATGGCTTGGAATCACCCTTAAAGTCCTTATCCAAGCTTAATCTAAACAAAACTTCAAGAACACAAATTTTATTTCTTGAAAAACACTATTCACCATCTTCTTCCATGATTTATAGAAAAAGATTGGCTTGGAATTAGAAGCTTAAACTTATAGGAAGTATGTAACTATCCATGGGGAAGCTTAGATAATTACCTTGCTAAATAGTAAGTGGTGGAGCTTGGATCTTCAATTTTTAAGAAATGGGCAGAGAGCATGAAGAAGAAGAAGAGAGATTTTTGTGTTTTGTTTGGTGAAATGAAATGTTTTGGCTTGGTTGGTTGATTTTTGTGTTGTTTTTGGTTAATTACTTAATTAACCTTGATTTTGTGTGGTTATAATTCAACCACACTTCCTTCCCTTCTATGTCATGCTTGTGTCATCCTCATGATGTCATCCTCCCCTCCTTGTCCTCTTCTCATTAGTTGGGTGACATCATCCTCTCTAATCCCTTTGATTAACTTCCTAATTGTTTGCCTAATGACCGCTGATCTGTTATACGGTTCGTTTAACTTTCGTTTTCATTTATCGTTTGAGGGATCATACCCGGGATCTTATTACTTAGGTTCCCTTAACCTTTCTCAATACATTATATTCCTTTTTATGATCCTCTATTATAATCCTTTAATTTAAATCCTTTTTATCCTGTTACCTTATACTCAACTCTCTCCGTATCTAGTGTATTTCCGGGAAAAATCAAAGTGTTCGGATTTGGATTCTGACGATCTTTTCATACACTTATATCCCATATAAAGTACTAATAAAATCTCAGAATATCCATATCAGAACCCCTACATAGTGTGGCATGAAAAGTTTTCTCATTCAGCAAAAACACTATTCATAAGGGTTTCAAAAATTTCCCAAAAATTGGGGTTATTATAGTCTCCCCTCCTTAAAAGGATTCCGTCCCGGAATCAGATAGAAATAAATAGGGATACCTTCTTAGTATTGCACTTTCTAACTCTCAAGTCAATTTTCCCACATTGTGGTTCTACCACCAAACTCCGCCTAGTTTGGTAATCCTTCTCCTGAGCACTTGTTCCTTCTTAATCTATACCCTTCCTGGTTGCTCCATATAGGTTACGTCTGGTTGCATGTCTATGCGCTCATATGCCCCTATTATCTGGCATCCGAATTACACTTCCTTAACATTGATACGTGAAACACGTTATGACTTGCTACATGTTCTGGGGTAAGGCTAGCTCATATGCTAACTTCCCAAACGTCTTTATATATCCAAGGGTCCAACAAATTGTAGACTTAGCTTTCCTTTCTTTCCGAATCTCATTAATTCTTTTCAAGGGAATACTTTTAACAATACAAGGTTGCCTCCTTCCTATTCTTTGTCCTTTCGTGTCAAATCGATATACTTCTTATGTCCTTCCTGGCTACTACCAGTCGTCCTCTGATTAGATCTATTATATCCCTGGTCCTTTGGACTACTGCGGGTCCGAGCATCTTACGCTCTACAACTTCATCCTAACATAAGGGAGATCGACATTGTCTTCCCTCAAGGATCTCATAAGGCGATACCTCAATACTGACATATGATCTATTATCGTAAGATAACTTAATCCGCGTTAAGTGATCATTCCAAATTCATTCAAGTCTATTACACCGACTCTCATCATAGCTTCTAATCATTATAGCTTTTGCTTCTCACTACCCATCCTTTTTCCCAGTTCGTAGTCGCTACTACCTTCCGTTCCTAATATTATACTAGTTATACTTTTGCTCGCTAGCGTTCTATAACTTTTTAATAACCACGTCAACCTTAGTATCACGAATGTGTTTCCATTCCGCATACTACCACCACTTTATTACTCCTTTTTCCAGCTGTTTCTATTTCCCAAAGTTTGATCAATCAAATAGAAGTAAAGGAATTTGTTGAGAGATCACTATGATCATGAACACTTGTTATATCGCATAGTTAGTACAGAAGGTGGCCAGCCTTTAGTACTTGACAAGCAACTAAACAATAGATGGTATCCTACTAGGCTTCTATCACAAAGATAGATAGTCATTCGGCAATACCTCCCCTTCTGGAAGGGTTGTTCTTCTCAGCTTACTTGAAATGAAAAGAAGAGAAAAGAACAAACTGAAGAGAATTGTATATATGAAAAAAAAAATATTGCCATAAAATATCTGGCTTGGAATCTACCTCTGAACTATAGAGGTTTGTCATAGGAGAACAAAACATATATGTATTTATATCAACATCAAGTATTATAGCATCGTATTTCACATGCCTAAATATTTTCGCTATCCCGTCCATCATTCTATGGACCCATGCTCTTCCTCGAGCTTATACACAATCACCTTTGAAACTCCCTCGACATTGAAAATCGAATCTGGGATCTCATTCTAGACATCATCGTTACTAGAATTCTATGCTTGCATCGCAACCTTCCTCGTATAGTCATACGACCCTCAATTGATAAGGATGAATAAATATTCAATAGGTAAATACTCTACTTAATTAGTCTATCAATGATAACTTATACACTACCACAACCCGATTAGTGGTAATCAATCCCAACACCCATTCCAATACAACTCTCACGGTTGTAATCAGCTCATTACTCGCAGAATCATTGCTTCCTTACTATGGTCCACCACTGACCTACTGTAGTCATTCATTTTCCATGAAGTCTTAATAGCTAACCATACGGAGTCCATACATCTCGTATCTAATTCCTTCTAAGGAGGTAACATAATCACCATTCCTGATTTATGAAGAACACTTCTGATCCTGACATACTTTCATGACATGAAGCAGATAAAATTGCAGAAGAGTTTCAATCAAAGCAACGATAGCAGGTTAATACCATTCTTAATCATATGCCTTCAATAGAAGACTTAACTCAAAGGTTTGTTTAGTCCTTTTTGAACCATGGTCCTGGATTATTCTCAAGATAGTATCTTCTGAGATAGATAGCCCGCTCATGGCGATTACACGAATTAAACCTTTACTAACTACTATTACGGTTGGGTATTGCACAGTCATCAGAAGGAATGACAATCTTCCAACCCAAAATACAACCATCACAGCTTTAACCATCATCACTTTATCCCTCTCGCACGAGCGCCTATAATTATCCTCTTACATTTAAAGTGTCGGCCACCTCTTTGGCCTTTCCTGATAGTAATATTTCCTTACAATCAATGTCGTCTTAACCACTTTCACAAATTTTCTACCCTATTTCCGATCACTGCTCGAGTGAAGATGTTTTCCTTAAAATCAGATGGGTAAAAAAAAAAATCACCATTTTTCCATAAGTTATTGCCTCAGTCTTTAGAGGCTAATCACTGTCAAGACTGACTCTCAATCATACTTAGAACATCTTTTATCCTAGGCCCTAATTGCCCTGAACAATTTTGACCTTTACTGGTTCGATCCATACTTTCTCGTGGTTTAACACGTGCCCCACTTGGCATCATTATAATTATGTCATATTTCCTTTATTAACATTTTTATTCTTGAGAATTTCGAATATTTCCTTTCTCCTTGTAAACCCTCTAAGGTTATCCTTCAATCGTTCCTCCTGTATTCCCTATATACAGGGCATATCAAAATACCATTTACTAATACTAGAACCATTGTCTATATACTTCTGAAAAATTTCTCCACTGATCCTTAAAGGTTATTATTACCTTAATCCTTTCCCAATCATACTGTCAAAACTCATACTGTCCCTATTAAGGGTGACATGCCAACCTTTATGCAGTCCCCTAGGATTCATTTTAAGTTACCAATGTTCTATCCTTAATTCCACTTTTAAAAGGTACCTGCATCCTTCCATGGATAAATCAAGTCATATATCCTTGATAGATTATCTTATTCAACATTCCCCACCTCGATAGTCTATACCTAACTTCATAATAGCATCCTTATTCAAATTGAGGTCAATCCATATGGCCTCCAAAAGATAACAATGTTCATCCGCTTTTCTTTCCTGATTTGGTAATGATAACATGGATGTTCTGGAAGATATTGGTCATGTTCAACATGAACTTCTTCTTAATAATTCCTTATTTACTTTTGTTGTTTATCTCAAGAGTCACCTCAATGTTGGGATATCTTTCATACCTGGCGTCTCCCTTTCTGGGTATCATGCCACCGGTCTTACACTTCACATTCTTGAAGGTCACTTCCTTCATCCAATTTTTCCTAATTTCTTACTTCCTTGTCTCCTCAGTCTATCTGCGTCTCATTATTTATCCTTCGAACTGTTTCAAGGTTTCCCCGAATCCTCCCAACTTAAAGGGAATAAAATATATGTATCTCTTATGCCTTCAACCATCAATTTTAACTCATGGTAAATCACCCTCATCCTGACGATTACATACTTTTCTATTTCTATTGCTACGAGTCTTTAGGGTTTCCTCATACCCATCTTCCTTATCATTCCTCAAACTCTATCGCCTTTATATTCCTTTCCACTTCAGTTTCTTTTTATTTTCGTTTCCATTACAACCATTACATGAACCAACACTACATAAGCATTGATTTCAAACTTCCCGTCATTCTGGATTCGTGTCCTCAGAACGAATCTTGACAACTTTTACATCTTAGATTCATAATTCATCATACTCGTCTGCCTTTGTTCTGGCTCTAAAGCTTTTACACTATCTCCTTATCTTTGGGAATTACTTTCCCGAAAATAATTGACTGAACTTAAATCAGTTTATTCTAACCTCTGGCTCCGTGCCTTTCTTGGTCTTTCACCAGCAGGTGGCCTCTCTCTTAGGAGGGTAAGTGACAAAAACAATCTTTTGTGATTCATCAATCCTTTAGAATCTCTAATGATTCCTATATTTCCTTTAGCCAGGCTCTTGCCTCCACTAGGTCAGCTTGTTCCTTGGAACTCTGAGAGCTTAGCGACTTAAAGAACCTGAAAGAATTTCTCACCGCATTGTTTCCTCAGGGTGGTGGTTGGGGATAATAGTCTAAGTTCTGTCTAGACAGGTCCATGAATTGCCGTATAGGAGTACCGTCTCGGGTCTCCTTTCCTTACTCGACTTTCTGTTTCCTTAGTATGAAATGTTTCAACCTTCTCCCATAATCGGGGTTATCTTATACATTAAAAACCCTGTTTTCCACTCTATTATGTTATGGGTTCTTTCTTTCTTGATGGCAACCTCCCTGACTATCACATTCTGGGTTTGCCCTAAATCCTATTCCTCAAACTATGGCTCTCATCTAAGTTCTCATCCTTAAGCTCTTGAATTTTCGGAACCCAAATTCTATAGGAATACCTCACTATTCCCTTATCATCTTTCCCGGTATTAATCTTTTATCTAATTGTTGGCTTTCTGCCTTCATTCATCACCTTTTTCTGGCACAATATGCTCTTTTCCAATAATTCGGTCTCTATTGCAATCTCAAACAGCTTTTCGGTACCGGCTCCGGTTACCTTCACTACTATTTCCAAAATCTCTTATAAACTCTCCCAAAGACATTATCATCTTGAGTCTCTCCTTTTTACTAAGGGCATCAGCCACCACATTGGCTTTCCCCGAATGATACAGAATCTCCCAATCATTATTCTTGATTAGCTCTAACTGCCTCCTCTGGCATATGTTGAGCTCTTTCTATGTGAAAATGTACTAGTGCACTTATGGCTTAGGTAATTCTCGCACTTCTCTCCATACAAGTAGTGCCTCCAATCTTTAGGGTAAAACTATTGCCACGAGCCTAAGCTCATGGGCGGGGATATCGAATTTCATATTACCTTAATTGTCTTGACATGTACGCGATTTCCTTACCGTGCTGCATAAGCACGCACCCTAAGCCCTTGTGCGAAGCGTCACTACACTTCACAAAATCTCCTTTTCCATCCGGCAACGCCAGCATAGGGGCCATCACCAACCTCTGCTTCAGTTCTTGAAAGTTGTTCTCGCATTTCTCTGTCCATTCGAACTTCTCAGTCTTACGAGTAAGCCGCGTTAAAGGGGCTACTATCTTTACAAACTTGAATGAACCTCCGGTAGTCGACCTAACCATGGTCATCAATTCATCAGTGGTCCTTTATCCAATCTTGTCAGGATCCTCCATGGGATCCTCCTCAACAACTATCCCTTCTAGGACAACATCCTCAACCGCTACATCCTCAATATCAACATCATCCGGTCCTGCATTAGGACACTCTATCGGATCCACAATCCGATCTCCAATTAGTAATAAAACATCATCGCGTTGTTGCTCCTCAACCCCAGGGTTCGGAGTCCTGCTACTCTATACGATAACGAACTACGCTTCTATCGCTACATTTATAAGGGTTCCCATAAGGGTTTTAACTGTCAGTACTACGTTAGGTAGTCCAACTATGAACTTGGCAAGAGTTCTTATTATCTTAGTGAACTTATTATCTTAACGTCCCATCATCTCTGAGGTTTATAATGCTTGGCTCTGATACCATTTCTGTAACACCCCCAGATCCGGGGTCGGGGATCCGGGTCGTCACGGTCTTTCTCTCCACAATATCACTTCACTTAATTAATAATAATAACCTTATGCTGTGACCCCACACTAACACACACCACAACCTGTTATAGTCTCAGAGATGAAATTTAAATAAGTACAAGTCTTTGAATCCACAATTTAAAAGTTATTACAACCCAAAATGATTACTTGATAAATTTACAGTTAATTGCCATTATCTACCACAAGTTATAATTATACATAATTTGATTCTCAAAATAGAATGCCTGATCTACCAATGGATCTACCTCTGCAGCTATAACAGCCACAACATCATCGGGAAGACGCGGGACGCTTCCCATGCGCTTGCGCTGGGTCTGCTGGAGTCTGGCCATCTTTCCTAATTGTTGTTGTGTGATGAAGAAATAAAGCAAGAGTGAGCCTTACAGCTCGCAAGATAATATATAGTGATAACCATAATACAAGTATCTAAATGGATACTTACTAGAATTCTTTATCATGAGTAAGGTAATTACTCACTAGATATAAGTTTTAAAAGAAGATGAAGTTACCAATTACTTCACTATACTTATACCATTTTTTTTAGAAATCTACTTGAACTACTACTGTTCGAAGTATAATAAGATTCACGAGGTCATCCCATAGATGAGACCACAAATAAAACTTGAAAATATTTGATCTTTGAAATATTTTGAAAAGAAATGAAGTTACGAGATACTTCATTCAATGGATACACCAATAAAAATGTTTGACCCTGTCAATGCTTCGGCAACCACCCATTAGTAGCCTTTCGATCGAAATGCTACGGGTAGTGTTGCAGAATTATCCAAATGGATGATGAACTCATTACGGGAGTTTGCCACGCCAGGAAGACCACTTACGATGATCAGTCGTAGTAGTACAACCCCACCATTTTCTACATGTAGAGGAGAACCTGTCGGATTTACTTGTCAACCGAACACTGAACTCCTAAGGAATGGACCGCCTTAGCGGAACTTCCAGGCCATTTGGGCCAATATAATAAGGCTGGGCCGGCGCCACTCGACCACTTACGCCACTCCTAGTTCAGATGAAATCCATGACTCTGAAACGTAAAGCTCGTTCCCCCTTTCCCCAAGTAGAACTTGTTGATACGGCTCCACCAAGAAGTCGTATCTAGTTGGAAAGGAAAACTCACCGATATTTCCCAGGCGATGCCTGTTAATGGATTAACTTGTTCCAAGAATTTTACTTCCCGAGTGTTGGGTAAGTAATCAATTCATTTAACAAAACAGCAACCTTATTGCGAATATAAAACACACCACAGAGCCGGATCCCTCAGGTTTTGAGCGAGTATTTAAATCCCCTTAAAAGGAAGATCTTAAATATAAAAATGAGTTTTGGGATCCGCTCTATCTTTTAAAAATCATTTTGAAGACTCGAAAACACTTTATAGAGTGTTTGGAGTAAAGCTGATTTAATGAAGTAAATCAGTCCCCAGAATATTTAGAAAATGACTGAATATTATTATTTAAATAATATTCCCATAAAGAATAATCTTTATACAAATAATTGAAGTAGAAGTTGTAAGACTTATACTTGAAATGAGTATTAAATAACCAAAGATATACTTATACGAAAGTAATATCTTTATTTGAATATCAAAAGTAAGTTTGATTATCGAACATTATTCTTAAATAAAATAAAGAATATTATTAAATAATAAGCGGAGTCATAATACCTCGAATGAATATTATAAATAATATTCATTAAATAAAATAAAGGAGTCAATACATCCTCAAATGACTATCCAATTAATAATCATTAAATAATATAAACTGAGTCATAAGCCCTCAAATGAATATTCGAAATAATATTCAATAATAAAATAAAGGAGTCATAAGTCCTCGGATGAATATTCGAAATAATATTCAATAATAAAATAAAGGAGTCATAAGTCCTCAGATGAATATTCGAAATAATATTCAATAATAAAATAAAGGAGTCATAAGTCCTCAGATGAATATTCGAAATAATATTCAATAATAAAATAAAGGAGTCATAAGTCCTCGGATGAATATTCGAAATAATATTCAATAATAAAATAAAGTTAAAGTTATCGAATAAACCTTATTCGATTAATAGTTTTGAAAACTATAACCATATATATATAAAAATATATATATTATACTCGGGAACATCGACTCCCGATTTAGAAATATGTTCACCTTTGGGTCCCTATACTAAGGGTATATGCAAATTACCGCTATCCTTAGCATAGGTATTATCAACTGAATCAACAAATATATATATGGAAAGAATACGAAACAGGCATGCATATATATATACCATAGCAGCATGCTTCAATATATTGCAACATTTGCTAATTAACCAACATGCATCTATCGCAAGATAATGCATATACATATATACATCACAACAACAGTTATAACGGGTAGAAAACTTGCCTGAGCGACTTGGGGTGATAAAAGGCTCGGGACGAGTCTGGTAACCTATAAACAACAAGTAAGTTGGAATTAAACCAAAGTCACTTGTAAATCTATACTTTAACTAACTTAGACTCTAACGCTTGTTTTGCGCTTACTGACTCGCTTAAGTCACTCGGGTACCCTCGGCTCCACCATTTTTAATAATTTAACCTTTACGAGTTTTAAGGCGATTCCTTCGCGAGTGTCTTACCAACTGCCTAACACACTTACCATAAATGTTTCATGCATTAATTAACCCTTTTTGGTCTTTAACCTATGTTTCAAAGTAAGGCGAGGGGAAAAGTTTCATTCACGAAATGCCGTTACTTGAAACGGTCCGTTTCTCCTAAACCGTGCATCAGGAATGGAACGAACTACATATCAAAACGAAGCTCGTAACATGAGCTATCTAAACATGGCAATGGTCAAAATCTAGCAGGGGGTTCTCGGGTCCTAATGTTATGCACAAAAACAGTCTACAGAAAATCGGACATTACGACGGCTTTGTTTACGCGATTTCCCAATTTAAACCATTCAAAACCAACCACAATTCAACCCCAAATCAATCATACAACCAACACCCATCCAAACCACATCATAACAGCCCCAACAAATCCACATTAACCATTTATACTTATTTCCCCACATGAACTAAAAGCTTTTCTTAGGTTCTTTAACTAATTATCAAGATTTACAACTCCAACAATACCACAAAACCAACTAATCTCTACAAACTCAACCAAACTTCAAACAATCAAGCATCATGCTTCACATATACTATATCAAACATATTTATTCCTAATTACTCAAAACTAAAGCTAGGGTTTGTAGTTTATACCTTCCTTGGAGAGTGGAGAATCAAGATAATGGCTTGGAATCACCCTTAAAGTCCTTATCCAAGCTTAATCTAAACAAAACTTCAAGAACACAAATTTTATTTCTTGAAAAACACTATTCACCATCTTCTTCCATGATTTATAGAAAAAGATTGGCTTGGAATTAGAAGCTTAAACTTATAGGAAGTATGTAACTATCCATGGGGAAGCTTAGATAATTACCTTGCTAAATAGTAAGTGGTAGAGCTTGTATCTTCAATTTTTAAGAAATGGGCCGAGAGCATGAAGAAGAAGAAGATAGATTTTTGTGTTTTGTTTGGTGAAATGAAATTTTTTGGCTTGGTTGGTTGATTTTTGTGTTGTTTTTGGTTAATTACTTAATTAACCATGATTTTGTGTGGTTATAATTCAACCACACTTCCTTCCCTTCTATGTCATGCTTGTGTCATCCTCATGATGTCATCCTCCCCTCCTTGTCCTCTTCTCATTAGTTGGGTGACATCATCCTCTCTAATCCCTTTGATTAACTTCCTAATTGTTTGCCTAATGACCGCTGATCTGTTATACGGTTCGTTTAAATTTCGTTTTCGTTTATCGTTTGAGGGATCATACCCGGGATCTTATTACTTAGGTTCCCTTAACCTTTCTCAATACATTATATTCCTTTTTATGATCCTCTATTATAATCCTTTAATTTAAATTCTTTTTATCCTGTTACCTTATACTCAACTCTCTCCGTATCTAGTGTATTTCCGGGAAAAATCAAAGTGTTCGGATTTGGATTCTGACGATCTTTTCATACACTTATATCCCATATAAAGTACTAATAAAATCTCAGAATATCCATATCAGAACCCCTACATAGTGTGGCATGAAAAGTTTTCTCATTCAGCAAAAACACTATTCATAAGGGTTTCAAAAATTTCTCAAAAATTGGGGTTATTACAATTCCTATTTTTCCTAGGTGACTTTACCTTGTTTATATTCTTAACATCTTTCAGCTTATGCTTAAGCTGCTTCTTTGTCATTAAGCCTACGTTAAGTCCAGTTGGCTTTTCATGTTTTAGTTTGTGAGAAGTTAATTCCTCTTTAACTTCTGATTTCTCAGTATTAGACTTTATAGCTACAAACTTAACAAGTTTTACCTTTGGCTTTTGTTTAACAACTATAGGCTTAATTTCTACAGTTCCTTTATCATTCTTTTCATCTCCATACCCTAAGTCTCTTTCCATTTTCCACTACTTAACAAATTCTGAGTTATTCTGCCAGAGTTAGTCCAAGTCCTGATAATCTCTCTTTCCTTTTCTAACTCAGTTTTTAGAGATTCATTCATTTTAAGTACTTCATCCCTAACATAGAAAGCATCATCTCTATCTTTCTGAGTTTGATGGAACATGACTAACTCTTTTTCTAAATAATCATTCCTCTTTTTACAGGCAAGATTTTCAGAAGTTAATCTTTCACATGTTAAAGTTTGATCTCTATAACTAATAAACATGGTTTTAAGATATCTTCTCAACTCATTAATATCATCAGTATGAAAGACATAAGTAGTTTGAGGTACCTTTAACTCAACATCTTCAGAACTGCTATCAGCATTTGCCATCAAGGCATAGTTGTAACGCCCCCAAATCCGGGGTCAAAGGATTTTGTCGTCACTATGAAACCTCAATCCTAAATCAACCTGTTTAATCAATAAATAAATGTCAGCGGAAGATATTTATCATTTATGACCCTAAACTACTCCAAGATCTTTTAAGGTTACAGTTCTAGAAACAAGATATCCAAATTCCACAAATAAATTTTTCACTTTCTTTTAAAACTCTTTTCAACAAATCTCAATCTCAAAATTAAACCCACTAGTATAACTTCGAAATGAAGTATACTTGGCCTAAATAAAATACACAACTACAATATAATATAATATAATATAAACAACTATACACAATAAAACTTACACTAGCCCGCAAACCCTGGATCAACCACCTTTCAAGAGCTTCTTCTTTGCTTCCTCGAATTACACAGCTAAACAGCGCAAGCTAATCCTCACTGGAGGTTAAATTTAAAAACAGGCAAGTATGAGCGGAAGAAATGCTCAGCAAGATCATTATAATATATATATGGTTGTTTTGATATAAAACCGACATCTGCATTAGAGCAGAACATTTGAAATCATAATTGCTGAATCATAAAACTCTTTTTGATATTTTCAAGCGAAAGGTTTCAGCACTACTTTGAATATTGATAAGAATCAAACTCGTAAAATAGTGTTTACGGAAATATCGTAAATCACCACAACAAAAAGAAGCAATGATTATGGATGAATCATAAACTTTACTCAAAACTCAACTCTTGATATTAATACTTATTTTGCTGTCATATCAAATTAGATATCAATACGAACTTTGATGCTCACAACACCCATACTGAAGTCAACATCAGTCATCTATACTAATACCACCTTTGATATTTAACAGCAAACTAAGTATTCTCAAAATCAGAAACTGAATCAAAGCCACAATTCACTTTTAATCCAAAACAGAATCAGTACTTTTAATCCAAAATAGAATCAGTTGATAAATCATTTATTCTATGATTCTCAAAACAATAAAGAAATTTGGATATCAATTTATATTGGAACCAATAACATTTCATGCTGTTTCCGATGATCAGTCGTGAAACAACACCGGTATCCCGCAGCCCTACCGTAAATATAGGCCTTGAAAGATAATACAGCTGGACCGATATCTCGATCACCTACGCTGTAACCAATAACCAGTAACCAGTAACCATTCCAATCTTAAAAACCTTTTTTATTGAAAAAGGAGCCGAATCTTTCGACATCCTAAATAATTTTTATTCCCCCATTCACTTGGGCAGAAATTCTCGCAACAAAATCATCTTTCTCAAAATCCAAAATATTTATAAATACAGTAATTTGATAAGTAAAATCACTAAACTATCCTGAACATAGAATAGCAGAGGGTACTTGCATAAACAAAATTATTTAATTCAACGATATGTAAAATATTTATCGATTCTAAACTGACAATAGGGAAAGCAATACTTGCATGATAAAATTTAAAATAAATATCACTTGAACAATAAGTGATGATAGGGATACTTGCCTTTGGGTTTTAGCAGTTAGTCACACTCGTATAAACACAATTATCTCATGATGCTTTCTCAAGACGTCACCATTTCTTATTCTTAATTCTTTGATATGCCGCTAATGCGGTTACTACGGTCTGATACGAAATCTTATCCAACTTTAGTCTTGATCCTCAACGTCTGGTTTTGTTCGTCACGAACCATCCGTAACTACTGAACCACTATGCAACTCTCCCTTTATCTTTTCTTTTGCTTGGTCTCACGCCCTTAATGCCCGATCACTAGCATAAGCAAAAAGATACTACTTATCCTTCTGAAACACTTATTTCTACCATTTCGCGATATATATGTATATATATACATATGGCACATTATATAGCATATAACAAGTAGCACACATTATAGTTTAAAACTTACTACCAACTCAGAATATTATTTAATACGAGAACACCTAACTTATGATAATATTTCTACGGAAAATTCGGCATGACCTATTCGTAATATGGACAATACCTTGAATAACCACACCACAAATACAACCCATAAGTTATTTTAATGTTCTTACCCAGACATATCCTATACGTGTTACGACTAACAATCATAACATACTTTCAAATCATTGAAATCAAATAAGTCAAATAGATTTAGATACAGGAGAATTTTGGAAAATTTTGGCATGAAGTATTCGTAATAAGGACTATCCACCTTTTTTCAATTCCACAATTTAATCTTATAACCAAACAAAATAAAGCTGCCTCAACTTGCAGCAACATAAAAGTAAACAAGCAAGAAAAGTACCCGCCCAGACTTGCGGCACCTAAACAATTAAGGAAAATTACCCGCCCAGACTTGCGGCACCTAAACAATTAAGTAAACTTAATAATTTATAATATTTGAACTTACAGTTATATAATTTAGCATCACCAATTCAACTTGAGTAAACACTTAAATAAATCACCTTGCACATATATCCCATAGACTAGTAACTATACACATATTCAAATCACAATCTAATAATTAGCAACTAAACTCAATCTCAAATAGGCATATACTAACATGTATTTGCCATAAAACACATCGCTATATATTCTCATTTAACATCAAGTTGCAAACAAAAGCTTTGTAAATAATTAAACATATAAGAACACATAACAAGTATCTTGGCTGCTCGATTTCACAGAAACTGAGTTCGCCTCTGGATTTTTAATAAATTCATAAATAGGTCTGTTGTAGTTAAATTTGGTGGAGACTTAACTGACTCACATATCTAACTACCATAAAAATTGCAGATGAAAGTCAAGGTGTTTAGAGCCCCTGAACAGAGTCGTCAGTATGGCCAACAAACCCTGTCCAGAAATTCTGCGCACCTTGCACTAAATAGATTGTATCTCAATTTGTACAAGTCTGGTAGTAACCAAATTTTACAAGCATATAATTAATCATAAACCTATAATTCTTATGTTTTAACCATCAAGCAATTAGGTCTCAAACGTCTCAAAACAGTCATCCAAAACATGACAGTTTCCTGGAAAATGCTGAATTTTCTGCACTTAAACTTCATTAACAACTTTAATCAATTCTTAACAATTAACTAAACCCATAATCTCTATTATGCAAATAATCAAATACTTAGCATGCAACATTAATAGTTCATATTACAATTTCATTGATACATTAGACTCTCTTTTACACTTATAATTCTAGAGAAAATTTGTCATGACTCGTTCGTTAATACCTTAACCAATCATCTACAATAAATTACACAATAATTTCGGATTAAAACCTCAATCAACTAATCTATTTTCGAATGCTAACCAAAACCAACATATATATACATACACCATTAGTAATTTAGTATCACTAATTAACAACATCACAACCAGCCATTATCGAATTCTCAAAAATTATGCCCAACTACTATAACCAATTTTTTATACATAAACAACTAAAATTCCTAAGACTCGGAATAAAATCCATCCAAATAACTACTCCAATAATATTTTACTAGCAACCACACATTCAAACTGGAATAAATCATCAATTTCGGGTTTGTTAAATCTAAAAAAAATTTAGACTTTAATATATATATCAACTATTTTAAAAAAACACTAACACAAATCCTAATCAAATATACACCAAACATTCAAACGAATCAAATCCAAAACAAGTTAATCCACTGAATAATTCAAGAACTCAATCAAGACTACGCAAATTAATTATTTTCAGCAAAAACTTGCAACCAGAAGCATCAACCACGACCACCGGCTCGCTGGGTTTCACCGTCGGCGGTCGACTGACCTCCGATCGACCCCAAATCGTGGGTGTTTGATCCGAGGTCGAGTCCCCCTGACTCCCTTGAATCCTCATAACCAAAAACTTCATAACATCACATCTTTGAGTTAAAAACGAAACCGAGATATACATACATATATATACGTATCTATACTTGTTCAAGAAACATATTCAGGGGGTTTAAACTAAAGAGTGGAAGAAGAAAACGAAAAAAAAAGAAAAAAGAGAAGAAGAGAAGAAGAAGGAGCGGGGTCGACAGAGTTGTGGGAGGGAGGCGGTGAAGGAAGAAACAGTCAGGGGGGGTGATGTGAGAGTAAGGAGAGAGAAGAGAGATTAGATAGATAATTGATAAATTGTAGTCTTTATCTATATTTCTATCTGAATCCAACACCAGCAATTAACAATTTAGCGAACCATTTACGGGTAAATACAATCCTGAAATTTACCAAAATAACTTTAAAATTCCCGAAATAATTTAAACTAATAATATATAATTTTCATAATTTTTAAAGTATTTTTGACTTGCGCGCTATACCCTGTATTTTAAAATTAACGAACCGAGCTGCACTTGAAACAAATTCAGAAAATCACGAAAATAGTCTTAAAATTTTACAAATATCCGAAATTTATAAAAACATAAATTTCGTAATTTTGAAAACAATTTTTGAAAGGATAATTTATACCCGCTTTTAGCAATTAAACGATTCAACGCGCGGGTAAAATTAATCCTAAAAATTCCCAAAATAATTTTAAATTCTCGGAATATTCCATAACTTAAATAAATATGAGTTTCGTAATTTTTGAAGAATTTTGGAATTAAATACGAATAAAATCAAAAAAATTCATACATGGCTAAATAATTGATGAAATATTGATTTCTAAATTTTATAAAATCCCAAAAATATTATTATAATTATAAAGTCTAAAAATAATTTTATTCTTTACATATAAAAGTTCAAATACTCAAATAATATCACATATAAACACCCAAACATCAATTCCAATTATCAGATAATTCACCAAAATTCACATAAAATCACATAAATATTCCAAATAATTATAAAAATAATATCTGAAAATATGGTATATTACAATTTATCCCCCTTATAAGGATTCCGTCCTCGGAATCAGCAGAAGAAGCACTAAGGGTCTTGTTACCAACTTTCCAAATCTTGCAAACGCAACTTTTCTCAAATTTCTGATAACACTGTAATTCCTTATACCACACAGTTACCACGTGAGCTTCACTCTGCATTATTGTTCCATCCACATTCTTTGACCACTTTCTCAATAGAATCCCTTTTACAGATTGCGAGAAAGAAGAATAGAGAGAAAGATAAAGAGAAAGAAAAAAAAGAGAGGGAAATAAAGAAACAGACCGACTTCGGTATATGCCACTGATATTTTAATCGCATTGCATTTCAATGTCGTCCTTGGTAATTCCGTCACATCGCTTTACTTTGACTTGACCAAGATAACTCACTTAACTTGATTGGCATACCTTTGAATATTTGCGATGATACAATCATGGAATTTCAAAGAGAAAAGAATTTCATATCATAACAGGATATAATCTGAATTTGAGAAAACATATTGTTGAAATGAAATAATAACTGAGAGATCAATATGATCAAATGAACTTGGTATTGCGTGTCCAAATTAAGACACTACTAAAGGTTGTTAACCTTCATGTATTCACAATACACACAAGTGATGGCGTCCCATCCAACTCCTATCACACAGACAGGTTACCTTGTGTCCCCTATAGTTAGGGTTTTCATCTCTGTGAGAATAAAAGAAAATTAAAAGAATCCAAAATCAAATGAATAAAACTGAAAAGATTCAAAGATGATATTTCTGAAGGAAATGAAGTCCAGAGAACAAAATTCTGGCACAAAATGAATAAACGGGTGTTAGGAATATATCCTCTAATAATTATTTCTTTTTGAAAGATGACAAAAGAAATTATAAAATAGAAGGTATTGCCAAAGTCTTAATATTTATCTTCAATTTGAACTCTTCAGTTGACTCGCCCTCTGATTCTAGACGCTCCTTCATGTTCCAAAGGATATCAATA
>NW_027420045.1:0-25000 GCF_009905375.1 Apium graveolens
TGTTGCCATCTCCATAAGAAACACTTGGGCCAGCTTTCTCCACAAAGTCTGATAGCAGGGCCTTATTTCCAGTCATGTGTCCTGAACATCCACTGTCCAGAACTAAAATATTTTTCCTGTTGCCCTGCAATCAAAAAGACCACTAATTATTAGTTTTAAGGACCCAGACTTGCTTGGATCCTTTGGCCTTTTTAGGTTTGTTAACATTTGCAGCGGATTTAACATCAGATTTTATGTTAACAGTTTTCTTATCAGAACTTATACTAGAAGGAACAACAGAAACTTTCTTTAAAGAAGGTTTTATTTGATAATAATCATAGTACAAACTATGATATTCCTTACAAGTATAAATGGAATGCCATAAACTACCACAATGAAAACAAGGATTTTGTGGTTTGTATCTAACAGACTGACTCTTAACTCCTGACTTTGTAGATAAGGAGTTAATATTCTTATTCTTCCTGCAAAAAGAAGCCAGATGGTTAGAACTTCCACAGTTATAACATGCTTTCCTAGGAGCATCAGGAACAGATTTAGAGTTATTGCTTTTATTCACACCTTCCTTTCCATTCCTGTTTTTCCTAGGTGATTTTACCTTGTTTGCATTCTTAACATCTTTCAGCTTATGCTTAAGCTGCTTCTTTGTCATTAAGCCTATGTTAACTTCAGCTGTCTTTTCCTGTTTTAGTTTGTCAGAAGCTAATTCCTTTTTAACTTCTGATTTCTCAGTTTCGGATTTTTCAGTTACAAACTTAACAGGTTTTAACTTCGGCTTTTGCTTATCAACAGGCTTAATTTCTTCAGTTCCTTTTTCATTATTTTCTTCATAACCTAAGCCCTCTTTCCAGTTTCCACTGCTCAGCAAATTTTGAGTTGTTTTGCCAGAGTTAGTCCAAGTTCTGATAATCTCTCTCTCCTTTTCTAACTCAGTTTTTAGAGATTCATTCATTTTTAGCACTTCATCCCTAACATAAAAAGCATCATCTCTATCCTTCTGAGTTTGATGAAACATGACTAACTCTTTTTCTAAGAAATTGTTTCTTTTCTTAAAAGCAAGATTTTCAGAAGTTAATCTTTCACATGTTAAAGTTTGATCTCTATAACTAACAAACATGGTTTTAAGATATCTTCTCAACTCATTAATATCATCAGTATGAAAAGCATAAGTAGTCTGAGGTACCTTTGTTTCAGCAGTTTCAGAACTGCTCTCAGAACTTGATTTTTCAGCATTTGCCATCAATGCATAGTTCTCCTCACTTTCAGAGTCTGAGGTGTCTGTCCAGCTTTTCTGCTTTGTGACAAGAGCTTTGCCTTTGTCATTCTTGGTCTTCTTGCACTCAGGAGATATGTGGCCTTTCTCGCCACAATTATAACATTTAACATTAGCATAATCTCCTCTGTCAGACTTTCCTCCTTTTCCTTCAGATCTTCTGAAATTCTTCTTATCAGAACTTATGCCTTTCCTGGAAAACTTCTTTCCCTTCCTGAACTTCCTGTATGCAATCTTTGTGATTCCTTTCACCATAAGAGCACACAGCTTCATCATCTCCTCATCAGCATCAGTTTCAGGCAAGCTTTCAGAATCTGAGTCATCATCACTCTCAGAACTTGATGACTCAGTATCAGATTTTATGATAAGAGCTTTACCCTTATCTTTCTTTGAGGAAGGTGGTTTGGGGGATTCCTCTTCAACCTTGAGAGCAACTGTCCTTGACTTTCCTCCTTTTCTCTTGCTTCTTTGTTCCATCTCAAGTTCATGAGTCTTGAGCATTCCATAGATTTCATCAAGAGTTGTTTCATCAAGATTGTAGTTGTCTCTTATTGTTGTTGCCTTCAAATCCCAACATTCAGGAAGAGCTAACAGGAATTTGAGGTTTGTATCTTCAAGATCATACTCCTTATTAACCAATGACAAGTCATTCAAGAGTTTGACAAATCTTTCATACACATCAGTCAATGACTCATTAGTCCTAGAGTCAAAGTGTTCATACTCTTGAGTGAGTATTGTCTTCCTGTTCTTCTTAACTGTTTCAGTTCCTTGACACCTTGTCTCCAGTGCATCCCATATCTCCTTAGCAGTCTTGCAGTTGATTACCCTGTTTGACATTACATTATCAATGGCACTATGCAATAAGTGACGTACCTTGGCATCCTTAGCAATAGATGCTATATCTTCAGCAGTGTAATCATTCTTTTCCTTTGGTACGGTCATTGCTGCTTCACCTGGAACTACAACAGCGAGTTTGGTAGGTTTGTGAGGCCCTTCCCTGATTCTATCAAGGTATTCTGGATCTGTTGCTTCCAGAAACATGGTCATCCTTACCTTCCATATGGGATATTCAGATGGTCTCAATATGGGAACTCTGATAGTCTCATATCGACTCTGAATTGATGTCTTTGATGATTCCTCAGTTTTGGTAGGCTTAGTTGGAGTTTCTGTGTCAGACATGACTGTGTTTGGATCTTTAACTGTATGTGTGTTAACAGATAGCTCTGATACCACTTGTTAGGTCACACTTTCACTGTAGAGGGGGTGAATACAGTGTTTATCACAATCAAATCAAACTTCAATAACTTATGTAACAGAAAACAAACTTTATTTAAACAATAAACTCTGTTACAATCTGGAACTGTTATCTCTCAGTGATGAACAAAATATCACGAGAGCTGCTAGAGTTATACTAAATAATATTCTCGATAATGATAACACTTTTAGTGTAAACCCTATGTCTGTGTTTATGTACTACACAGTTACAAGATATTCGCTAATTGATATGGAATATAATTCTGCTTCCTAAAATATATCAATCAGATATCTTCTATTCCAAGTATTCCATTCTTCACGGAATTCCTTCTTCATGCATATCTCTTCTTATGTTTATCTTGATCTTCTTAACTTTAATCAGCTACTGTCCTTATCTGATCGTCCTTCAGCACTTAAGTTCTGATATCTATCTCCTGATAACATAAGTACTGATATCCCTTAAGTTCTGACTTCCAGTATAAGTACTGATCAGTTAAGTACTGATTTGTTCTGTTCAAATAAGATCTGAAATCTAAACATAAAACATATTAGCCATGACATTATCAAATATATCTAACAAGTACATATTCTTATTGGTGGACGATAACAACCGAATCATGTGGGTGTATATGCTTAAAAGCAGGGATGTGGCACTTTGTGCGTTTAAAAAGTTTCGAGACAAAGTTGAAAATGGTTCAAATAGAAAGATAAAAGTATTCAGAACCAACAGAGGTGGGGAATTCACGTCAAATAATTTCAAGATGTATTCGAGGAATCACTTGACATTTCACAGCTCCTTACATGTCCCAACAAAATGGTGTGGTAGAACGGAAAAATAGAACATTAATCGAAATTTTAAGGAGTTTTTTTGAAAGAAATGCAGGTACCATCAATGCTATAAAGTGAAGAAATTCGCCATTTATTTTATGTTCTTAACAAACTCCCCGCTCGAGCATTAACTGGACAGACTCTTTATGAAGCGTGATCTCGGAAAAAACCTCGTATTAGTCACATATGAGTATTTGGGTGTATTCTTATATGAAGGTTCCAAATATTCACACCAAGAAGCTTGTTAATCGAAGTAAGCTGGTGATCAATCCTGGAACCATGTACTAAAGCCTATCAATTATTTGACCTAGAAGGAAGACGTGTTTACGTTTGTAGAGACGTTATATTTATAAAAAAACATCTCTTTTCATTCAGTTAAGCTAATTCTTAGCAGTCACTTGAGAAAATAAATCATTCCAATATAGTGAAGCTCTAGGAAGTAATAAGACAAAATGACATCTTGTACTTTATTTTTTAATATATGGCAACTGAAATATCTATTCTTATAAATTATGGAAGCTGGAACTCGTAGTTTGGTGAATGGTGAATATGGTGAATGTTGGTTACTTAAATTTTAGCTTGTTTAAGATGTTGGTTGTAACGGTGGATTTTATTTATTTGTTATAACGAATATTTGTCGTAATGATATAAAATTAGCTTGATAATTTTTTGGCGTGTTCATACCATTACCTAGATTAGTTTTTTTTCGGGTATATAAAATCACTGTCTTGTACGCTTTTAGCCAATGAGGCCATTTTTAAGAAGAGTTCTTATAAATCATATCTTACAACATCCAAGTTTAATTTAAGTGTTGTATGTAAGAAAATATGACAACGTTTCTAAATATTAAATGAAAAAATCATTGTACGGAATGAAGACAAACAATAATTTGAAAAACAAAAAATGTTGTTTAAACTCTTTTTAACATGGATGAACTTCTAGAATTTAAAATCTTAGAGTTCAAAGGAGAAAGCATCATATGCAATTGATGATTCGTCCATGGGTTTTCTGAAAATCCAGTCAGTCGGGGATCTTCATCCCTGGAGAGCCAATCAATGGCTGAGCGCGGAGGAGTCTCAATAGTGACAGCGGCGACGTGAGTCGTAGATGGTGGATCGATAGTTCCCCTTCGTGTTCTTCATGGTTGTCGTCTTTTTTCCCACAAACGGCGCCAAATATTAAGGATAAAAATCTAAGGTATATTTATTACGTATACTTAATGCTAGGGTTTGAGACCTTCGAGTTTTAATGGTTGCGCTCGTATTTCGTGGCTTGAATCTTCCCTCACAAGATGCATGTTGATCTATTTGGTCCAGTCAATGTCATGTCTATTGCAAAGAAGAAATATGCTATGGTTATAGTGGAAGAGTTCACAAGATACACTTGGGTGTATTTCTTGCACAAGAAGAATGAAACTGCATCTAATCTAACTAATCATGTCAGACAGCTGGATAAGTTAGTCAAAGATTCTGTTAAAATAATAAGAAGTGATAATGACACCGAGTTTAAGAATTCAATTATGGAAGAGTTCTGTAAAAAGCAAGGAATAAAGCAGGAATTTTCTGCACCTGGAACTCCACAGCAAAATAGAGTTGTAGAAAGAAAGAACATGACTCTTATTGAAGCTGCACGAACTATGCTTGATGAAGCATAGCTACCAACCTATTTTTGGGATGAAGCTGTGCATACTGCTTGTTTTACACAGAATGCTACACTCATAAACAAGCATGGAAAAACACCATATGAGATGGTGAAGGAAAAGAAGCCAAATCTGAAATACTTTCATGTATTTGGATGCAAGTGTTTTGTTCTTAAGACTCATCCTGAACAGCTGTCAAAATTTGATCTAAAAGATGATGAAGGAATTTTTGTTGGATATCCACTTTCCACAAAAGCCTTCACAGTTTACAATTTAAGAACAAGGGTTGTCATGGAATCTATCAATGTATCTTTTGATGATAAAAAGATTATTGGACTTGAAGATTTCAATGATCATGATCAGCTGAGATTTGAAAATGAAGATGTAAATTCTGATTCTGTAAATTCTGATCCTGTAAGTTCTGACGGGTTAAATTCTGATGTCATTGAAACTGTGGTAACTGCTCCAAAGGAAAATGCAGTTGTTCAGGGGGTGCAAGCTGATGATCATACCACATCTGAAGACTCTCAAGAAGCATCAGAACCAGTCACTGGCTCTTCAAGTTCTGGTTCATCAAGTTCTGATGAGCCAAATTCTGACAATTCTGGAAACTCTAATTCTTCAATTCCTGAAGGATCCAACTCAAATTCTGGAATCTCAGAGAGCATAACTTCAGGGGGAGCATCAGAAAATGCTAATGGAGACAGCATGGATCATGGGGGAGGATCCAGTTCTAGAGATCAACTTCCATCTGCAAGGAAGTTGACTAAATCACACACACCTGACTTAATAATTGGACATCCTAAAGCAGGTGTCAGAACTAGAACAACAACAACAAATAAATGTCTCTATCATTCCTTTCTATCTCAGACTGAACCAAAGAAAGTGGAAGAAACTCTTCAAGATGCTGATTAGGTGCAAGCAATGTAGGAAGAGTTAAATGAATTTTAAAGAAATAAAGTCTGGACCCTAGTACCAAGACCAAAGGACAGATCAATTATTGGTACAAAATGGGTGTTCAGAAATAAAACTGACAGTGATGGCATACTTACAAGAAATAAAGCAAGGCTGGTTGCTAAAGGTTACTCTCAACAAGTGGGTATTGACTATGATGAAACATTTGCTCCAGTTGCTAGATTGGAAGCCATAAGAATCTTTTTGAATTATGCTGCTCACAAGAAGTTTAAAGTTTTTCAAATGGATGTGAAAAGTGCTTTTCTCAATGGAGAATTGGAAGAAGAGGTATATGTTGAACAATCTCCAGGCTTTGTAGATCCAAAATTTCCAAATCATGTCTACAGGCTTGAGAAAGCACTTTATGGCCTTAAGCAAGCTCCTAGAGTATGGTATGAGACTCTGGCTCAATTCCTTCTGGAAAGTGGATTTCACAGAGGCACAATTGACAAGACTTTATTCTACCTTAACCATGGAAATGACTTACTTTTGGTACAGATATATGTTGATGATATCATATTTGGCTCTACAAATATAAAACTTTGTGAAAGATTTTCCAAGTTAATGCAGTCAAGATATCAAATGAGTATGATGGGAGAGTTGAGTTATTTTATGGGACTTCAAGTCAAACAAATTGAAGAAGGTACTTTTATCAGTCAAATCAAGTACACCAGAGACTTACTCAAGAAATTTGGAATGCAGTTATATTGCATCAACTCCCATGGCCACTGCCACTAAGTTAGATAAAGATACTGGAGCATCAGTAGATATTACTAACTACAGAGGTATGATTGGCTCTTTACTCTATTTAACTACAAGTAGACCAGATATCATGTATGCTACATGTCTCTGTGCAAGATTTCAGGCTGATCCAAGAGAACCTCATCTAATTGCTGTGAAAAGAATTTTCAAGAATCTAAAGGGTACAGCTGATCTAGGATTGTGGTATCTTAGGGAATCATATTTTAAGCTAATAGGTTACTCAGATGCAGATTTTGTAGGATGCAAAATAGACAGGAAAAGCACTAGTGGAAGTTGTCAATTTCTTGGAGGCAGATTAGTTTCTTGGTTTAGCAAGAAACAGAAATCAATTTCCACATCAACTACAGAAGCAGAATATATTGCTGCAGGAAGCTGTTGTGCACAGATTCTTTGGATGCAGAATCAGTTACTGGACTATGGGTTAGAATTTTCTAAAATACCTATTTACTGTGATAATCAAAGTGCTATTGCTATGACAGGAAATCCAGTTCAACACTCAATGACAAAGCACATCAGCATTAGGTACCATTTCATAAGGGAACATGTGATGGAAGGTACAGTGGAATTGCATTTTATTCCAACAGATCAACAACTAGCAGATATCTTCACAGAACCACTATGTGAAGCTACTTTTACAAGACTGGTAAATGAACTTGGAATGATTTCAGGTTCTTTCTCCAAATCTGTTTAGTTTTTGTTCTCATACATCAGACTTTATGATCAGTGTTTACAGATTTTCTTATCTCAATATAATCTGTGCTTAAATTGTAACATATTAAACACTACTTATTATCTGATGTGATTCTATAAACTCTAAAAGTGTTTTGAATGTTCTGTGACTATTCAATCCAATGAGGATTATCTTGTTAGATGCTGACTTAGTAGTCTTTAACAAATTATGTATCCCATGTTTGAATTAGTTATTTATGTAGAAATCAATAACACAAGCAAATTCTGATTTTGATCTTAGTCAAATTTACTTCCTGTATCTTATTACTAAGTCACAAACTAGATTATTGCTTCTTATTTGTCAAATTCTGATGTCAGTAAATCTTAAGGATGAACTACATGCTTGATAAGCCTCACTTATCTAAAGAAAATAAAAGAAAAGAAAAAATTGAAATCATGTGCTCCTTTGAGATCTAGAGTAATTTATGTGAAAGGGAAGATCCAAGTGCATTGCTGGTATTAAGTTATATGCATTAGAAAAGCAAATTTAATTTTTCTTGGTGACTTTTCACATTCTCTGATTACTGGAGAAATATTCTGATAATAATATTAATTCTGATGGAAGTTGTAACTCATTTACACTGAGAAGCCCTTGTCAAAAGAATTTCAAAAGATGCATAAAATAAGCACAAACAGTTGAGGTAGATTCTTGCATAACTTTATTCTACAGTAGACTTCACAATTCAAGACATATTTTAAGCATTTTTCTTAGTCATGCCTTATATCTAAGATATACTGAAGTTTATCAGACTTTAATCTTTATCTGATCATTTGCACATACACACACTATCACTCCATATGAATGATGAAAATTACTGTGGTGATTAAGTTATTTCTGATAAACAGTTAAGTATTATTTGCATAAATTCTGAGGACAAGTTCTGATTATGTTTTGATGATTAAACTTTGAAGAAACCAGTCAGTATATGTGTGAAGAAACACAAAAATAGTCATTCACTTTTTGAGTATAGAAGCCATGTTCTGATGACCGTTAAGTTCTGATAATAGTCAAGTTCTTATGCAAATCCTGATGCTTACGTGGCATTATTTATTTACTTGACTTATTTTTGGTATTTACTGTAACGGTTATATTTTCAGAAAAATAATTAGGTGAGATAAAAACAGTCATAATCATTTGTTAGTGGGTTGCGTGTTGGTTTTGGTATGTGCAGGTGTGCAATAATTACTGCATATTTACCGTGCCCACTATTTATGTTTTAACTGATTACACGCTGCCAAGTGTAAAGTTGCCGGTTCTAATTCACAAAAAGAGACATTTCCATGTGTAGAGTATAAATATCAGAGATAAAAGATTATACAATCCCACTCTTTTACTTTATTCTCTCTCTCTCTCTCTCTCTCTCTTATTTTATGACGTTCTCTTACAGGCATTTTATCAAACACTTTGCAAACACAAAATTTTCACTTGATTTTTCAACAGAATTGGCACCAAAGAATGTTATTTTTAATGGAGCTAAGTTTGTCCCAAAAAACTACTCTGTTATCTTGAACAAGGATGAAGCTCCTTCAGAACTTCAAACAACCACAGTCTACCTCACAACCACCAACATCAGCACCTGTTGTCAGCACTTCATAGTCTAGACCCAAATCCAAAACCAAACCAATCTCTGATACTTTTCAAAAGGTGCCAGTTGTAAAATATGACACATCCTCCAGACCCAAAACCTCAAGAGCTAAATTTGTTTCTCAATCTCCACCAAGGAGAAATAGAAGGCTGATTCTGATAGATGAATCAGATGAGGAAGAACAGGTCCAGGTTCCTGCATCAGAACCTGTAACAGAAGAAGCTGAAGAGTCAACTCTTCAGAAAGAGAAAGCAACTGAAGCTTCAGGCATTCATAAAAGAAAGAGGTCTTCACATTCTGATACAGATCATGTCACCCCTCCATCTAGAAAATCAAAATTGAGGAAGATGAGAGCAGGTGTACATATTGCACAAACTCAATCTGAGGATGCTGAAGATGCTGAGGAAGGGGATCAGGAATTTCTGATCTCATCGGAACCTATTGTGATTGAAGCCCTGCCAGCAGCTGAAGAAGTTATGATTCAGGAATCTGAAATTCCTGAAGTCCACAGATCAGAACCTGTACAAGAATCTGTGATTTCTCCACCTCACTCTCCAATCAAAGCTAGCCATGATGCAAGATCTAGAAAAGAATATGTTTATCAGACCAATTCAAGAAAAAGTGGATGCTATTGAGCTTGTTCAAGCCAAGCAGCATGCCCAACTGGATGAGGTATTACAAAATCAAGCTGCTCAATAGACTCAGTTAAATGAGATTCAATCTTCAGTGGAACTCCTTCTTTCTCTACTCCTGACAGATGATGCCAAAAAGGGGAGAAGGTAGTTCAGTCCAAATGCTCACCAAGCCAAGGATGATCATGGAGATGACCAGGGAAACTTTGAAAATAGTAGAGGTCAAAGTCAAGGGAAGCAGCTGAGCAGAATTCCCACTCAACAGACAAGTTCTCATCAGAGAATGTCTGGTAGCAAGAACTCTGATAGATCTGCTATGTAAGGGAGGAATAAGAAAGGAAAGAAGCCAACCGATCAGGATATTCCTTTCTTGATAACAGATGCTGATACTTCAAATACTGATGATCAAGTTCTGACAACTACTTCTGATGTGATAGTCCAAGTTGGAAGCCAAGGGTCACAGAAGTTTTTGCAGACTTTGAAATTCAAAGGAAAGAAAGCAACATTCTTCTACAAAGATCCCAAAATTCAATCTGTTGATGAAGAATTGGCCAAGAGACTATTCCTTAAGGATAATCCAGGAGTGGATTTAGAGGAATTAAGAGAAGAAGAAGCTAAATTTGTTGCTGAGAAGAGCAAACCCAAGTTAAAAGCTTCTGATGCTAAAAAGCCACCAAGGCCAAAAGAAAAGGGGATTGTAATAAGAGAAAGATATGCCATAGGGATTCCTAGATCAAGGACTAGATCTCAAACTACTATTGATCCCAAATACAAGGGAAAAGGAAAAGTTGGGGAGACAGTCAAGAAACAGAAGATGAAGATTCCTCAAATTCTGATGGATCCTGTGTGCAAGATGGTTCAAGTCTTTGATGATGCTTCTGCTGAAGATGAAACAGTTGAAATTCTGAAGAGAAAGAGGATGACAGAAGAATCTAAGACAACCTCTGACATAGCTCAAGTTGTTCAGAGTGAAGAAGTTCAGAACTTAATAAATCCTGAAGATATTTCAGAATAGCAAGCTACAGATGAAACTGAAAATCCTGACCAATTCATCAAGACATCAACCTCTGACACTGCTCAAGTTGACATAGACAGCTTAACATTAGAAGACAAGAAGAAGCTGATATGGAACAAGTCTATTCCATTTCAGCCTAAGACAAATCAGATGTTGAATCAACTTGCAGCATTTGGGGTAAAAGCCAAGCAAGCTAGAGACACTTATGGATTAGGTTCTGACAGAGAGAAATTCCAGACTGGGATAGGAGTTGATATTAGAGATCCATTCACATTGACTGACAAACCATATGAAGAGATCACACAGAAGCACCTTAACAAAGTGCTTTCTGCTCAAGTAGTGATGGATACTCATGATGGTTGTGAAGAAAAAGAGAAATTGATCTTATTTCTAATTGATGGTAGAACTTATAGATTATCTGACTCTGATGTGCTGAAGAAATCTGTCAAAGAGCTCCAATATATTCATTATCTACTGGAGGTAAATTCTGATGTTACCAGGAATTGGTCAGAATATATTCTGAAGACAATAAGAGATTTACTCAGAATTTCTGGTGCAAGAATAACAGAGTATACTCCAATGATGACTGAGGATGATGGAAGAGAAATTCCTATGGGGAAGAATTCTGCTAAGGTGGAAGTAATTCTGAAAGGAAGATGCTTATGCTATAATGAAGATTCTACACATCCAAGGGTAATCAGACTGGGAGATGGACTTGAAAGAAATCCAATTTCTGCACTCAGAGCTGCCATATATCAGATTGGTGATACTGAAGATGTAGAACTGCAGCAAGTCAGAGCTCAGTTACTTGAAGTTAAAAGAAATACAGAGACCAAGCTGGTATCAGACTTTGTAAGGAATCATTATGGATTCAGGCTGATTCAGTGAATTTGGTAAAAGTTGCATGGACTATAAGTTGTATTTAGTTGTGCATATAAACTCTCATTGCATTTGTACTTAAATATTTTTGACATCATCAAATCTATTAACTTGTATATTTTTATAATTTACAAGTTGGGAGAGATTGTTAGATATATTTGTGATGTCATGTCTAATCTGATTTGTTTAGTTTCAGAACTTACTTTCAGAACTTAACTGGAAATCAGAACTTACTGAAGACAGGAAGTTATCAGAACTTAAGCCACCAGGACTTATATCAGAACTTAAGTGCGGATACACTTCAGGGTTGAAAAGCGGCTGATTTATAGGAAAGGGTCTGGATTAAACAAAAGAACATATGCTTGGAAAGTTGTACAACTAAAGAACTACAGTTGATAATCTCTGATTGATGTATTTTAGGAAATATAACATATCATATCAATTAGGAGATATCTTGTAATTGTGTAGTATATAAATACAGATTAGGGTTTACACTATATGTGTTATCATTCACGAGAATATTATTCATTGTAACCCTAGCAGCTCTTAGTGATATCATACATCACTGATAGAGTAGATTAAACCTATTGTAATAGAGTTTGATATATTGAATAAACTTGTTTTCTGTTACATACTTGTGTTTATAATCGAATTGATTGTAGATACTATATTCAACCCCCTTCTATAGTATCATTGAGGCCTAACAATTTCACATTCCCCACTCTCCATTTCTTGACCAAAATATGGTCAACTATCCCGAGAATCACATTTTCTTAATAAATTTTGGCTTTTAAAAACTCGTTAACTCCTGAATTTTTAACCTCATGTCTTTTAGGGGCAAATTTTATATTTTACTTCCTTTTGATTAGGATCAATGTCGGGTATATCACTGATGTCTAACAAAGAATGCAACTTTTCATCAACATAGGTTATATTTCCAGGATCCACAAAGGCCAAAGGATTGGAATCAAATCCTTCACTGGCTTTGCTCGATTCTTATAGTTTCTTTCATCATCCTTGTCTTTTATGGGGAGGACTTTCCCCCGACTCCTTCAACACTTTCCGAGGTTGTATAACTACTCATAGTTGTCTTTATCTTCTCTTCACCAATCTTATTCCTCACTGAAAACTTGATTCTTAGAAGATCAATTGAGCCAATTGTCCTTCCAAGGATAGTGCTGAAATTTGAACTTATTTTTATAATATTAAAGTGACTATTTATGGTTCTATTCCTATTATTATGGCTAGTCGAATCAATTCGTGATTCATCTCCATTAAATTCATATATGAGCATGTCATATGAAGTAAGTTGAAAATCATTATTCGCCATCTTGATGAATGCTTTATTTATCACTGAATCCATGACCAACGGGTCATAGTGGGAGAAATTCTCTCTTTATAAATCAGAGACGAGTCTGCTTCGGTCCTGACACGCTCTTGTGCTTCTCTAAATATATACATAGTTTCCCTTGTATGGGCTTTCTTTGAGTTTCCTAATCTCGGAGGTCGTTGGCCCTTCAAAAATCAGCTTTATGAATGGCCTTCGAGGCCGATTATTTTTCCTTGATTATAATGTTTCCTCCCTTTGTCTTCGTAATTTCTTCTTTCATTATTTCTTTCACCAGTAATGGTGATTATAATCTATTATCCTCTAAGGATCAGGGATTCGATCTCGGCCTTCAAGTGACGATAGTCATCGATGTCGTTATCCTATTTCTTTGTCAATTATCAAAATTTGGCTTCTTAGGGAGTTTAATGGTGAATACTCACAGAAGCGTTGTCCATGAGCATCCTTTTTCATGGCCTATATGGCCTTACTGTGCTTATTATCCCTTTTATGGAGTTTTAAAATACTCTCCAGAGGCGCGTCTTGTCGGTGAAATCTTAGGAGAGTCATTCCTTGTTGCAAAAACATCATGGATACTTTCTTATTCAAATATGAGATCTTAAAAGTTCTTTTTTAATCGAGTAAGGTAGTCCATCGGGGATTCATCATTTTCATGTTGCAGGTTCATGGGTGATACTTATCTTTCATCTTGCACCTTTCTTCTAAAAGCTTTGTTGAGGTCTTTAGAAGACTTGGTTGAATTTGGCATCAAACAGTCATTCCACCAATGTTTCATGCCCCCCGAGGCTCAAGGGATTTTTTTCATTCTAGTGAATCGTTCACCATCTACAGCGGCATTACCTTGGGAGAATTCCCAACAGGATTTGACAAATCACTCGTTCCATCATGTGACTTGATAGTTAGCTAAATCATAAAATGTCATTCATGTTCGATCATCGGGATTTTCTAAATTAATCAAATCTTTGGATTCGGCCCTGGATATTTGCACCTCTCTCCTCCATGGAAGAGTGTCAAAGTTAATTTTCGAGTATCGACTCTCGATGCATTAGCTTTATCAGCCCTCAATTATCGCTTTACTTTCTTTTTTCATGACTCTTGTTTCAGCTTTTGGATATGTGTTTCATGAACCATTATCCTTTAATAGTTTGATCTTTCAGTCCTTAAGTCCTTCTAGGCTCGGGACATCCCTGTTTTGTTGGCTCTTTGTTTGAACTTTTTTCTTCTTAAAACGACATCCTCATTTCCGGTTCATTCATCGTAATCATCGTGTTTGGATATGAGCAATCTCAAATTCCTTTGCCAATAAGTTACAAATCTTAAATACAAGCATACATCCCACATGAGATTGGTGCTAAATTCCATTTTCTTATTCATGGTTCATGAATCCATAACTTGAATTACTCATGGTTCAGTAAGGGAGAACGGTGGTTTAGAATCGCCACTATTAAGGTGTGCTAGATGCTAAAGGGTCAACTACCATCTGGAATCTGGGAATTCGCCCCTTAGGGATTCAATCCTTTAACTTGAGAAATCATTCTTTAGGTTCAAGGATCTCGTACTTGAATTTGAGGGTCCAGTCCTTAGGTTTGAGGAATCAGTCCTTGAATTCGAGGAATCGGTCCTTAAATTTGAGGATTCAGGATCGTCCCTCGTGGTTGAGATTGAGCCATGTGAATATATGTTAATACAGGATCAGCCTCTCGGGACATCGTGTGTTTGTCTTCTAGGGGGCTCGTCAATGATCTAGAGTCATGCCCTTATTTTTCCATCTTCGTTGTTCCTTTGTTGCTATCTTGCTTTTTGTGCTTCCAGACCTTCACGGAGCTTCCGGACGTGTGCTTCATGAGCACTAGTCATCTCCTATTTCCTGCCCTCAAGGTTGTGAACGCCTTCTTCCAACAAGATCTTTTATTGGACGTCTTCTTCAAGAATGAGCATCCTCATCAATCAATCATTCACTATCTTCCATATAGGTGCTAGAAAAACCGCGACCTCCTTCATGGATGGACTCAAGACTCAGAAATACGGGGATTCAATTCCTTCACATTGTCGATGAAATTAACTCCCTCCAACTTTGGGATACACATCCACAAATGAGGTTAGTCGTAGATGGAATAACATGAATGAACTTCTAGAGTTCAAATTCATGGGGTTCAAAGAAGAAAGCACCATATGCAGTTGGTGATTCGTCCATGGGTTTTATGAAAATCTAATTAGTCGGGGATCTTCGTCCCTAGAGAGCCAATCAGTGGCTGAGCGCGGAGGAGCCTCGATGGTAACATCGGCAACATGAGTCGTAGATGGTAGATCGACAGTGCCCCTTCGTGTTCTTCATGGTTGTCGTCTTTTTCCCACAAATGACGCTAAATGTGGTGGATAAAAATTTGAGGTGTATTTATTATATATAATTAATGATAGGGTTCGAGAGCTTCAAGTTTTAATGGTCGCACTTGTGTTTCGTGGATTAAATCTGCCTCACAAGATGCCTATATACCTTGGTGTATGCTAAGGATCAAATCAAAACATGGTTCTTGGTGATGCCCTTGGAGCTATGGCTGCAAGGGCTAACCAAGGACGTTGTGACTTATTCGTCCTTCTTCGAGGATGAAGTCTAAAATGCCGCTCTAGGTGATGGCCATGTGGCTCATAGAGCCTTCTTGGGCATTGTGACGCTTAGAGCTGTGCTCCAAAATGTGGTTTTGAGAATGAGGGGTCAGACCCTTTATATAAGCGTTAGAAGCCTGTGATTTAGGGTTAAGAGACTTAGTGGACAAGTCTTCAAGTTTGATTGGGCTTCGAAGTCCTAAAAGTAGGGATTTGCTTCCTTATAGGATTGTGTTGCTTGAGGATTGCTCTTTTAAGAGATCAAGTCTGATTCTGACTTATTTTCTCAGCTGTAATTTTGGATAATTTATGACCTACGAATTTAATAATAAATTCATGGTTTATGAGCCTTATGCAAGTCTGGTCTTGCTAAAGTAGTGGGCCAAACCCTTTAACTTAATTGGATCTTAATCAGACCATAACTTTGGGCCTTTATGGCCTAATTAATGCAATATTAATGATCGGAATTCATTAATTGTGCTTCTCTTTCAGACCAAAACAGACCTAATTAATGTGATATTAATTATGCAATCAGGGTTATTTTTATTCTGTATCAGACAAGGCTGCTAGGAAACCATTGTGTTATCAGACTAGAACAAAGGTTTTAGTTATAAAACTGTTGTTGTTAAGTTTTCATATGATGGTCATATTTAGTTAGCCGTTGTCTCGTTTGTATTGTAACACGTGTTATAAAACCGTTGGGAAGTCTTCTTCTAACAAGAGTTAAAACAACCGTTGTCTAATATTTTATCAGACGGGTACTGTATAGACAACGGAAAATTCACATGTTACACAATGGTTACAAACTATTGTATGAATGCGAATTTCTTGTAATGACGTGTGACTTTCATGAGATGATGTTAAACCTGAATAATGAGTTTTTTTACACATAAGACTTTCTTGTGACGATATTAATGTACTCAAAGAACCCGTAAAAAAATGATAAAAAGGACAGATCTCCGGCTCAAAAGGGCTAAAAATGATATAAAAAAAAGGGCATTGAAATCTCGATGAGGTTCGTGGCTAGCAATTGCAGAGATACTCATGGTTCAGAGAATCGGAGCGGGGAAAAATAATTATTTGTTGTAAAGAAAGAGAATATTTCTATTAAACAATTAAAATCAAACATATCTAAGTTTGAGAAAGTGAAATGTATACAAATCTTCATCCCAGTAGAGAAAGTGTTTCTGCAATTTTGATTCGAATTGAACAATATATATGTTGAATCTCGAATTCGATTAATAGATGAACTTGAATCAAACTTATATAAACAAGTCAAGTTCTATCATGCTTTACGACCCTACTATTTGTACCTGAAATTGAAAATGATTCTTTAAATGATTAAAGAATGTAAAAGTGGAAAAGAAACAGAAAAAATTGGCCACCAGTAAGTTGTTACTTGTTACTCTTATATATTGTGATTTTAATTGTTTTTTGTTTTCTCTTTCCAACACTTGTATTGCTGGTGATTGGATCACCCTTGTCCAGTGAATTGCTGCCTTTTAATCTTCATTCAGCCCTAGGTTGTCCAAAGAGTGATCGATCATCTAGAGAACTAAATGACAAATGCTGAACATTTTTCAATTCCCTGTGTTTTACTATGTTGTATTTTACTTAAGTTTGAAAGAATCAGAACATGCATACTTTTCAACTCACATGCAAGCACTGTTGTGTGAATTACTTCTTTTTACCAGTTTTTACAAATAAATACTTGTATGTTTTTTATTTACTAACTAGGATGGTTGGCGTAATTTTTTGTGTATATAAACTAGTCTTCACATGAAGTCTTTTCATTCACAGCTTCACCTAATTTCTCCCCTCCCTTTCCTTAATTAGCCCTCTCTTCTATCTTTCCATCGATACTTCTTGCAAGCTTTCATTTCCAACTTTGTAAATTAGTAAGCTCTGATCTCAGTCTTAGTAGTACGTATAAATATCTTATGACTGAGATGAGGCATAAGAAGTGAGTTGAGCTAGCGACACTTGGAGGGCGATCATAAACAGTCGTTAATTGTTGAAGTGGCATCATCAAGATTCACATGGCGATTTCGTGTTTTTAAGTTAGATACTTGTATTATTTTTCATGAAAACATGAGAATCTTGATGATGCTGCATCAGCAATCAATGACTATATACATCTCCATCATCCTCAAAACTACTATCGTCCTTGCTCCTAGCTTCCCATTGATTCCGAAAAGGTAAATTATTTATGTTGGTTTTAGTTAATCAGTATCAATTTACCTAATAATTATAGCTTTATTTTCTATGCACACAGTTACAGACAAATTATATATTAATTATAACATGGTTGATGATCAAAATAAATTATGTATTTATATGCAGCATATATAAGATGGCCGTTTAAGGGTCCTGAGAATTTAAATTCAACTGGCCGGCATAAATAGAACTGCTAAAGGACTGGCTGAAATTCGAGTAGAGTAGAGCTAAGTGCTTGCTTACATACCAGTGACGTGTCATTGTGTTAAATAATTATCAGTCAAATGATGAGTTATATTATCTCTTAGCATCTTGATTGCTATATATTATCTCGAAATTATATAATATTTATCAATGTTAATTATGTCATTCTTTTTATGTTGAAGGAATAATCATGTTATCTGACACTGTGTAGTTATGTTTAACAGCTAAATTGTTGGTTATGAAAAAAAACAAAAAACCAGATACCAACTAACCTGCACAAACTTCAAATCCTGCCGACTAAAATGATCCGGAATCTCATTAAATTTTCATAGTTTGTTGCATCTAATATAAATTTTCCATGTTGTCGGATCAAAATTTATTATTATTATGTTTTCCAAATATTTAAATAGTTCCACATACAAAAATGTCACAGCCTGTACTTGTACTGGAGACATATTGTCAACAGTTCCACAGGCCAAAGATGCCAAATGTATTTGATTAATTTGTTATGATTTGGACATTGATCAGTTTGTCCAAATATAAACCATTCAACTTGTGCATGGTGGCAGTTCAGAAAAATGACATTTCATCTTTAGACTGTAGCTATGAACAAGGTGATCACCTATTTTGTCTGGATACGAATTTGTCATTTGGGAATACACAGCAAACTGAAAGTGAAGCGAGTGTGACTTTTCAACATTCGAATTGGGTTGGATAGGTAGTCATTTTCAACTAAAGTGCAGTTAAGGAAAGAACACTGACATTTGTGTAGAGTCGGTACTGCAGAATTTGACTGATGCACTTCTGGCTAGTTTGGGAAAGGACTCTGGAATTATATTGATACATCTTTAGGGTACATAGAATAATGGGAGTCATTGACCTATCATTGGAATCTTGCACTTTGGATGATTTTAAAAACTACTTTAGATTTACTTGTAACCAAGTATCATGCTAAATCTGATTGTTTTAGAGCAAGTATAATAGGCTTAGATATTCTTACTCTTGAACTGAAATATAAGGAAATAGACAAAAAAAAGTGCTCCAGCTCTGTGGTTCCTTAATCACTGCCTAAACATTACTAGGATTTCTAAGTATCATTCCCCTATTTTTAAGTATGTTGTAAATAATATTTTATCAAAAATAAAGCATCTTTTTCTCTGTTATATATATTATATTTTGTTTTTAATTAACACATTTTTAATAATATTGAATAACGAATCAATATAAAAAATATTATAGTAGATAAAATTACTTATCCGTGTCTTAAACAATGAAGAGTTAAATTTTTATATTTTATACAAGTGAGTTAACAATCACTTAGCTAGGTTCGCTATTTATAGCTTTCTAATTTGCTCAAACTATAACTTACTTGGATTAGCTAGTTTCACTCGTTTATATTTTGTCAAATAATAAATATATATGATGTTGTACAGGCTTTTAATGTTTAAATTTTTTAGACTGCAATTATAATTCGTTGTTTTTATTTTAAAATTCTCAAGTAGGGCATTTTTTAATTATTTAATATATAAGTTGAAGTTAAAAATGTTAATGTTCTTTTTGCTAAATAAAAATGTTACTATCGAAGTCACAAATACAGTTCTTTTTCCCGAGGAGTAATAGTCAGACTAATGCCACTGACTTGTATCTGTATAAATCTATGAAGTATAAGGCTATTTTTAGTGTCATTTTAGAAAATTTTAAAATAGATAACTTATTACTTAAACTGAATAAGCGAGTGATAAGTTGATAATTAATGCTTATAAATTATAAGTGTTTGGATAATTTAACTTATAGGTATAATTGTTTTTATTTAAATGAATTAAAATAAATAATTCTTATATATAATTATCTTAATTCTTATATTTTAAGTTAGATTAACATTTAAATTAATATATTCTAAAATTAAAATTGATAAAAAAACAAAACATTAAAAAATAAGTTGAGAAAAAGTAGGTGCTAACATTGTACCAGCTTATAAATTGTAAATTCAAACAGGCCCTTAGTTTTTCCTTTTTATAAATATAGTTGAGAAAATTTTATTTTGTAAAACTTGGTGATCGTGTATAATCCCCTTCATCCTCTACAAAATCAAATTCTACCATCTTTATTTTATGAAACAAGAAATGAAATTACGTTCCCATCTGGGAAAATTTTAATATAAGTAATTTATGATTTAAAATGAATAAATGACTTATAAGTAATAAGTGAATAAATACTTGTAAGTTAAATAAGTGTTTGGATAATCTTACTTATAAGTCAATTTTTTTTCTTAAATGAGATAAAATAAACAATTTTTTTAATAAAATTATCTTAATTCTTGAAGTTTAAATTATAAAAATATTTAAAAATTTATATTTTAAAATTATACTTAATAAAAATGTAAAAAAACAAAATAAGTTAAGAAAAATTACGTGCCCGTTTGTGAAATCTTAAAATAAGTAACTTATGACTTAAAATGAATAAGTGACTTACAAGTGATAAGTAGATGAATGTTTATAAGTTATATAAGTGTTTGGATAAAAGTCAGAATTTTTTTTACTTAATTGAAAAAATTTAAATAAATTTTAAATACAATTATCTTAATTCGTGAATATTAAATTAAAAAAATATTTTAAAACACCTATTTTAAAATTAAAGTTAATAAAAACAAAAAAATCAAAATAAGTTGAGAAAAGTACATCGCTACTAACATTCAACGTATCAGCTTATAAGTTGTAAATTCAACTTATAACTTGGGTGTCGACAAACACTCTGAGATAAGTCGTAATATAAACTATACGTAACTTATAAGCCTGTACACAAACAGGCCCTACGTCGTTATTAACATTCAGTTTATGAGCTTATAAGTTATATATTCAATTTATAAGCTGGGTCGACAAACAGTCTCGATAAGCGGTTATGGACTTATAAGTTATAAGCTGACTTATACGTAGTCAGCCAAACATGCCCATATAACAAATTGCTAAAAAATAGGACGTATGTGATTTTTTTTAATGGGCACGAGATATAAATATATAAAATATTCACTCCTGATGCTTGTTTTTGAAACCGAGGAGGAGAGAACCTATAAATAAATATTACTAGCATATAACCCGTGCAATACACGAACTGATTATAATATTTATAATTTTATTATTTTGTTATTTCGTAAAACTAAATTAATAAAAATAATGGTTATATATTATTGAAATTAATAAAGTTAAAATACTTACGTATTATTTTATATGTATTATATATTATTGAATGATTCAAAATTTCAATAGCTAAAATTTTAAGAAGTCTTTTCTTCTTCTGCAACTTATATGGCGGGTGTAGAGCCTATACGAAAGTGGGAGTCTTGAATATAAGTGTATATGGATGATTTGCTATTTTTTTTTTAATTTTTCCGGTACACAAACAAACCCTGCATCGTTATTAACATTCACTTTATCAGTTTATAAGTTGTATATTCAATTTATAAGCTGGGTCGACAAACAGTCTCGATAAGCGGTTACGGACTTATAAGTTATAAGCTGACTTATACGTAGTAAGCCAAACAGGCCCATATAACAAATTGCTAAAAAATAGGACGTATGTGATTTTTTTTTAATGGGCACGGGATATAAATATATAAAATATTCACTCCTGATGCTTGTTTTTGAAACAGAGGAGAGAACCTATAAATAAATATTACTAGCCTATATAAGCGGTTACAGACTTATAAGTTATAAGCTGACTTATACGTAGTCAGCCAAACATGCCCATATAACAAAATTGCTAAAAAATAGGACGTATGTGATTTTTTTTAATGGGCACGGGATATAAATATATAAAATATTCACTCCTGATGCTTGTTTTTGAAACCGAGGAGGAGAGAACCTATAAATAAATATTACTAGCCTATAACCCGTGCGATGCACGAACTGATTATAATATTTGTAATTTTATTATTTTGTTATTTCGTAAAACTAAATTAATAAAAATAATGGTTATATATTATTGAAATTAATAAAGTTAAAATACTTACGTATTATTTTATATGTATTATATATTATTGAATGATTCAAAATTTCAATAGTTAAAATTTTAAGAAATCTTTTCTTCTTCTGCAACCTATATGGCGGATGTAGGTCGTATACGAAAGTGGGAGTCTTGAATATAATGAATATAAGTGTATATGGATGATTAGCTATTGTTTTTTTTAATTTTTCCTTGATTTAATAAATATTTTATTAAATTATAATTTGAAATAATAAAATTAATTTTGGAAGTGTTTGATTTCTTACTAAGAAAGAAGTTGAGTGCTATTAGATATCAAGCTGAATTATAATTCATAGAGTTTGTATTTATATTAGATACATGATTTATTTATTTAATTAAATAATATTTGTTTAAACTTTTTTTGGAAGGTGTTATCATATTTTTTAGGAAGATGTTAACCAACCGACCAAACGAAACCATGTTTCGCTTATAATAGTATAGTATAGATATGCTGGGACAAACTAGAAAAAACTTTGGCATAAGTTATAAAAGAAAAGCAACCATGTCAATAATAATAATTTAGTGAGTAATGTTGCCGGAAAAAAATTACAAAAAATTATTATAAAATAATATGAAAGGAGCTATGCGGGAATAATTTAATTGGTGATGGAGTTACTGTAAATGAAAGAGGTTTCATTTATATTTAACGAATAAAAATCTGACACGTGTTATTTTATAATTATTTTGAGAACTAATTTTGCATCCCTAATATTTTCCAAAATAATTTGGGATTTTATCCAAACAAGTCAATACCTAATATTCCCTCAATAATATTCATTTCTATACATTTTTTTTATTTTCCTCTCAATTCTATACGTTCCAAAAATTACAAAGTTATTTAAGTTGTTTAATATTAAAATGAACTATATCTACTACTTTATTCTACTATACTCACTTTATACACTTTATACTGATTGGCCCCATCGCACCATCTTACCCATTTTCGTAACTTTTTCTAAAATTATGTGTACAACCCCAATGTATATAAATCAACGGGACCTAGAGAGTATACACTAATTTATGGTTTGGGTTGTTAAGTCATGCATTCGGTTGTGAGTTTAAATGTTATAAAATGGTAATAGAACTCTAACGAGTCCGTGGAGGCCATGTCGGGGGCTTCGTATGTATGTGTTTGTGGCTCGACGAGCGTATAAGGTAGGATCCAAAAAGTTCATTTATATTTTAGCTAATAAAAATCCGACACGTGTCATTTTATAACTAATTTGAGAACTAATTTTATATCTCTAATATTTTTCAAAGTTATTTGGGATCTTTATTCGAACAAGTCAATACCTAATATTCCCTCAATCATTTTCATTCTTATACATTTTTTTATGTTCCTCTCAATGATCTATACCTTCTAAAAGTTACAAAAGCTAGTAAAGTTTTATACATCCACTATTTTGTTCTAGTATATTCACTTTATATACCACATTACTCACTTTTCTCACTTTTTTCCAGCTAAAATTATATATTTTTAAACTCCGTATACAAACTCAATGTATATAAATTAAAGGGATGTATAGAGTATATACTAATTTGCCAGTCTTTTCGTACTGAAGTGATATGCATTCAGTTGTGAACTTGAATGTTATAAATGGTAACGAAGCTCTAACAAGCCAGCCTGTAGAGGCACTGCCAGGGGTTTTGTATATATGTGTTTGTGGGCTTGATGAGCTTATAAAGTAGGATGTAAAGAAGGATGTTAGTAACATCTCCTATTAATAAGAACTAGCTCTATAACTCGTGTAATGCACGTGCATACTTTAAATTGCACGAATATGTTATTTTAACTACAATTGTTGACTGTATATTCATGTTGTCTCCTGCGGATAGATGATGTATTTGTTTGTCTATAAAATCAGTAGTTTTGGGTTATGATGGCATCGATGCAGAATATATTCTTCGACATTTGATGTTAAGCTGAAACAACATTTGAAATAGTATTCCCTATTGTCCACAGGGTGATTTATATTGATTATTGTGGAAATGTCCGTGGTTGCTTGAACTACTGCAAAATATAGCAGTTTATTCACAAATACTTTTATTTTATAACAGTTATTTGAATTTAAGTCTTCTTGAATTTTTATTCTTGACCTTAATAAATCTCCCCCTCCATCGTTCAATAATAACAAATACACAGCTCTAGACATGTTAAGCGCCTCATGATTACATTTGATTCAAAAACCTTACTATAATTATTTGTTTTAATCGATAAGGTTCGTTCATGTTGTGACATGTAAGGACACATCCAAACACTAATATAAATCAACATGATCATATGTTTATTAATATTATAAGCTGAACCATATACACACACATTCATTTCCTACCATGTATTTCAAAAAAAATAAGCTACAACACTTAAGAAACCGAATGTTACATTAAACAGGTTAGGCGATAAGAGTAAAATAAGAATATATTCTGAAGGTCTACTAGTTAGACGCAATGTAATCTTAAGCCAATGTGATGCATAAAGTACTGATTTGTTGAAAATCATTTTTTGTGTTTGTATGTTAGAAACGTGATATGAAATATTTTGTTTGATCTGTGTTAAAAATGTGATTGATGGATTATACAATACTTAATGATACTACATATTTGTATTGTACTTATATACATGAAAATTTCTTATTCTATTATCTTTGTGTGAATTTGAACTAATTTGTAACATAAAATATAATATTTAAAGTATGATATGTGTATGTACAACCTTTTAAAAAGAGGCACGAATGGTAACATTGCGCATGCATGTTTAATACATACTTTTTTAGTTGGTATTTTTTTGAATATTTAATTCTTAAATCTATATAGTGGATCTAAATATTATTATTAATGTGACATACAGTAATGTCATCAAATCATGTGATAAATTATCATTTATTGGTTGTGACAAAATTTATTGAAATTGATAACAAACAACAATATTTTTATAATAGTAAACTCTATAATCATTTAAATGTATTGTCACTTATTTATAAAATAAGAGAAAATAGCCAATTCACTCATTTTTTTTGTATTCTTTGACCAAATAATTATGTATTGATTTGTTGGCCATA
>NW_027420045.1:30000-141054 GCF_009905375.1 Apium graveolens
CTATATATTTTACTAGATTCATGAACTATCCAATTAACTTAATTTTGACTCATCCTAATTGATATTTGGTTAATTTTTGAATTTCAAATTACTTATCTATAGAAACTGTCACTAAATCATATCTTCCTTGATTGGTGCAATTAAATTAGATAGATACACACACTTACACAATTTCAAACGCATGTATAATCAATCAGTTTTATTTTCTCAAATTTCAAATCAAGGAATCTCATTATTCTCTCTTTCTTTTTACAGATTACATATGTTCTACGAATCACCAGGTTTCATTTGTGAAAGCAGCACAATGAATCGAACGTAAGACATCATCACTCACACATCGTATATATTCTTCATAAATACCTAATATTGATTATATTATATAAATCTCATTAGACTATATGTTCTAATATAATTTTCATACAAGTACTCTAATTGTATTACTCTATTTTTTGCAGGTTATAGATCTCTCATACTTTTTTCTCTTTATAAACTACTTTGTGAAAATTTGCCGATGTTGTGAAAATTACTTTGCAAAGTGATATGATTTTAGAAATTCATAGTTGTTAATTCAATATTAAACCAGAACCAGCTATTAAGCAGTTTATTAGTTAAACTTTAGATGTGTTAGAGAGAGGTAAACAAAGCATGTTCCAATTTTATCCATAGTTGTATTGTTCTAATACTATTTTCATACAAGTAATCTAATTTTATTACTCTACTTTTTGCAGGTTATAGATATCTCTCATACTTTGTTCTATTTATAAATTCCAATTTCGAGTTTTATCTGATCATGTTTGTGTTTTATCTAAACATGTTTTCATTTTTTGTTTTGCATGATAATGAATGTGTGATAAAGAGATTTCTCAGTTTTAATCTTACACACGGTTCGCAAACCAACTGTTTGATTAAATTTCTTATAGAGTTTTTAACTATTTCTAAGAATTTGCTGTTAATCTGTTTTCTGTATTGATTAACGCTCTGTATTATTTTTTTGTTGTTAATCTGTTTTTAAATATGTTGATGAATTATGCAGCAGTGTTTACAAAATCGTCAACGGATATATGTGTTTTTATAATACAAACTATATGCTTTTATATTTTTCTGGATTGAATTTTGCATATTGATGAATGTGAGATTAATAGCAGAAATATAAATACTTACTTTTTATGTAATGTTGCATTTTGATGAAGAGTTCTTGGAGTTTTTAATTTGAGGCTTGAGAGTTCACATATTTCGTGTTTGACTAAATGCTCAAATCAGGTTTATTGAAATGCTTCTTATCTTAACTTGAAAGTATTAAATTGTATGCATTTACATGATTGTAGTTGATGTAATTGATTTTAAGCGAAGATGAAATTGATTTTAATATTCTTTATATTTTTTCAAAAAAATATTATTTATGTAGTCATTGGTCAAGCTAGCTAGCAATTTAATTAACTTTGTATTTTGTTAGTTTCATATTATTTTGTAGTAGAGATGGAACTGATTTGTAGGCCAAATTGTATGATCTATTGTATATATCTTATTGTCAGTGTAAAAGAATGGATACATATTTTTTAAATCGCATTATTTAGAGGTATGAAATTTATGTTGTTGATTAGAAAATATGTATATCACTCTTTTTTTTAAAATTTTGTGCTTTTAACATATAAAAGTATTTTATATTAGTTCATTTACATCCGTAGCAATAAATTACCTGCCACACGTTTAGACCCTCTTTTTTCAGTTTTTTATTATGCACACAAATGAAGAAAGAGGATATCAACTTAAAGTGGCTGTCAATTTATGTTGAGAATTGTTTATTTATCTCGACCACATGATGCTTCAATGATATCGCAATAAGTCGAAAAAACTAATAGCAGAAAATCGAGTACATATCCAAGCATCCTTAAACCAGCAACACAAGTCACTGCAAGAACTACAAATTAGTCAATCACTCCCACTCTCTCCTTTCTCTCTTACTTCCTTTATATTCAATTTTTAGTGGGTGTTATTATTACTTTCCTAAAAAATATGGAGTTTTCCTAATTAGAATAATAAATGATACTTCACATACTTACCGATATTCTTACTTACCCTAATATTAGTTACTCTATATGTATCTATTTAAGAAATTAGTTTTGTTATAAGTTTGTCATATGTCATTCTTAAGTTTTGGGAACTTGTCGGTTCTTTTCACTTTTTTTGTAAGGCTTTTTTTTATGAAATTTAACTTAGGTAATAGACAGATGTTTAGCTTATTCTGGTAATGTTAATGTTTCTATTAATATCCTTCATCCTCATACTCTTTTTATTAATTTGTTTTTCAGATGTCTTCTACCAATATATTCTGACATTTGCGTGCTCTGTGTACTCCTTTAGCAGTTCTTGCAAGCCATAAATATATAAAATAACACATACAAATTTATCATTAGAGTTGCATATTTTCTCCATTCTTAAGTTGCTGATTAGCACAAATTGTGCAGATCAGATGTAAGCTCTACAGTAAAATTTGTACTTGTGATGGTTAAGTTTTTCAAGCATATTTGTTGATTAAGTCTCGCGACGAAGTCTTCATTGTTTCAAAGCTCTATTGCAATGATAATCATGTTGATCGTTTCCTTTCCGGCCCTTCGGCAGACTCCGCAGTAATAAATAAACACATATGTGCTTTCTTTTTTGGTGTGTATATATATATATATATATATATGCAAGTGCTCAAATACAAACTTATATTAGAATACAAACTACAATGAGACGCACATGTTTAATCACTTTCCCTTAATCACTCTCCCCTTCGTTTTTAATTTTACTTTTCCCGTTAGTTGGTAAACTTTTTAAAAAAAATAATTTTACCATATTTTTATTCATCTCCCACTCATCGATTTGCATAGAATATTTGCTATATTTTGACGACAAATCAGAATTTAAACTTACCCGAATCAGTAAACTGAAATCACTACTAATTCCAGAACCAATATTTTTAGTGATTCTCGTAGACATAATTAGTGATTTATGGTCGAAACATATCAAATATGGTATTTATACTGATTGTTGGATGATGTAGAAAAATATAGTGAAGATAGATTTTAAAAAGAGTTCACTAATTGACGGGAAAAATTGAATTAAAAAATGGAGGGAATTATGTGTAGTTGTGTGTGGGAGGTGTAGTTTGTAGTTTGTATTTTAGTTTAGTTTGTATTGGAGTAAAACTATATATATATATTTAATTTTAATATATTTATTTTTTATAGGAATTTGAAGTTGGAGTATCTTGATCGGTATCTTATATTGGCCAGTGAGCATAAATGCCGAAGCAGTTGTTTTTCAACCAAACCCCGCAGATGTTGTTCTAGTGAATATAAAAGGTCTTTGGACAACCATGGAAGAGTGGCAAACACTTGGCCATAAGAAATCGATTTGTGTCAGTAATTTTAATTGTAAGAAGCTTGTTGATATTCCTCCCGCAATCAATCAAGTTAAAATTTTTGAATTGAACTTCTATAAATACTTCTTTTGTTCTTCAAAGTTGTTACACAAAGTGTACAAGTCTCATGCGTTACTGTCTCTGTTGTTCCTCCTTAGACTTGGTGTACCTGTTAATTATACCGACTAATTTTGAAGTAGTTACTTTGCAGCTAAAGGTTTCTACAGATCATGGTTACTTACGCCGGCTTTTTTAAAGGTACTGATTTAAACTCAAGGGTACTAATTTTGCACATACGTGTAAGTCTAAAAAAGATAGAAACCTTTATGAGATTGCACCTAGCTTGCAACAGCATAAGGTGTCAAATTGGATGCTAATTTATTTTTTTCTGAACCATAGTTGCAATGTTTACTGTGTTTGTGGTTTAGTAACTTATCGTTTATTCTATCATTATTTGTCTTCATTTATCTTTTTAAAATCTTTTAATAACATTATATAAGTAAGATTTTAAAAATTGTACGATTTTAATTTTTGTCAATATGTCCAATAAGAAAAGTAGAAGGATTTTTTATATGAATTTAGTTGGTGTGTATTTCCCATGTTTTTTGAAACTGTTTTATTAATATTGTGTTCAAATTCGACAGAGGCAATAAAAAAATCAAGAATGGACATCATTATGTTGTTAATTGACTGCTAGAGGAAGTTTTTTTTTTTAAAACCAAAATGAAACTTTTATATCAAATCAGAATGCAATACATCGATAAGAAAGGATGGTACAACACACCATTCCTTACGTTCAGACTGATAACCGGTCTCTTTAGCCAAAGCATGAGCCACTGAATTCGCTGAATGTCTAATAAAATACACTGAATAGGACCTTAAGTCCTTAACTACAGACCGAGAATCATCCATAATAGCCCCTAGAAACGAAGAATTCCTCAACTTACTGTCAAAAAGCTTGAACAACAGCTAAAGAATCCAATTCAATATTCACACATGAGATCCCCTTCCTTTTTAACCAAGATAGTGCTTCTTTAAAAGTCAAAGCTTCTGCTACTTTCGGATCAACTATGCCCGTCCAGAAACCACCATAGCCAGCTACAAAATGCCCCTGGTCATTCCTCAAGACGCATCCAAACGAGCTTCGACCACCTGTTTTAAAAACCGCAGCATCTACATTACACACAAGCCACCCCAAATCTGGCCTTCTCCATACTAACACGCCTTCCCTGTCATTTAGTTTCCAGTGACTGTCTTGCGTACTCTGAGCTCGTTGCCATTGGAACAGAATAGAACATGCTGCATTAGCCACCATAGACGGGGGTTTAAACTTCTTATTTCACACCACACTATTTCTATGCTCCCAGATTTGCCATACTAGCATACAAATAATCTCCAACTCCTTTGAAGGTTTAACCTGGAACCAGTTCTTCATAATACTCTGAACAGACTTGTCTGGGTTGGAAACGCCATCTACTTTTTCTAAATTCCAACATGACTGTGCAAAAGAGCAGAAAAATAGGACATGCTCAGCACTCTCCGAATCGTTATGATAAACTGAACATATGGGATATACTTCGACACAACGACTTCTAAGATTTTCGAATGTTGGAAGACAATTCTGCATCATTCTCCAGATAAAAAATTTCACCTTCAGCGGGATAGGCAAATTCCAGATCTTAAGCCAATTGAAGTCAATCCCTGAATTATAAATCCCATTATCATGATGACACAACCTTCGATATCCACTCTTGACTGAGTACTCCCCTTTCTCCTCCTCTAACCACATCCACGAATCATCTAATCTGGAATGACTTAGCGGAATCTTTAGAATCTGAGCCACATCATTTTCATTGAATAAGTCTCTAAGAATATCTACATCCCACTCCAAATTATCAACTCTTAGAATCCCACTCACCTTAGCATCATTTAAACCTTGGCCATATGGAGTTGTTATCCTTGTTTGATTCACATTCAGCAGCCAAGGATATGGGAGACTTGGTGACTAAAACTTTAATCATTTGATATGTCCCGAGAAATTTGAACGTAGATGCAGATTCCTTAGCAAAATCGGGGCTCTCCAAGCCTCAAATGGCAAATTATTGGCCTTCACTCTAGCCCAACAAGTCTTTTGGGCCTCTCAATATATGTTGGTTACAAAATCTTTTAAAGTTGTCCATAGTTCGCCTAGAGTTGCAACTCGTGCACTTGCAATTGAAATGACAATATCTATCCAGCTCAATGCAAATGAAGATGGGCCTACTACAGCTTCACATTCGCAATGGATAGAGGCAACTCCATCACGGGATTCCATGATAGTTATTGGCTAACATGTTCTCATCATTGGCCAAGGAGGTTATAGAAATCTGCGATGATTTGTATGATAAGGATGTTCTAAAAAGTGTAGTGATGGATGCGTTGGATTCTATAGTTGGACGCATCAGTTCTATGAAAATGAATAAAACTATGAAATCTGAGAGGGACCAAGACATAATACATAGTTTATGGATATTGAAGAAGTGATGTTAGAAATGGCAATGGATAGTGAGTTGTCTAATGAAAATTTGATCCAGTGAAATATCTCTTTATAGTTCAGTCAGTTGGTGATTGTCTGATTGTCTATATATATGTTGCATGGCTTTAAAATTCATTTCAGTTTGTCTTTGATTAAGTGTGTTCTTTAGACTTATGTTTAGTTAGTCTGATCAAGTTCATCCATTGCAGTGTCGAGTAACTTTGAGATGGTTAAGTAAGAAGAATATATTTTGTTTGCAATGATTTGGATCTCCTGAAGTTATACTCGATTTCTATTCTAATATTATTGTTTGCTTTCCAAAAAATATAATTTTATACAGTCTCATTTTAAAATAGTTGTCCATATTTTGTACTTTATCAGTTATATTATATCTACCATATTTTGACTGAAATATTATAAATTATATATTATTTTTTTTAAATACCTAATTATAAATTTTTTTATGATATTACTATATTATTTAAGGTATATTTTCTTAATTAATGTAAACCATGTTTTATAATATTTAATTAGACTTCAATCAAACTTTCTGGAAAAAAATAAAAATTAAAACTTTTATTTTATAAACAATAATATCATAACACTTTAATATTGGCCTTATTAGCATTCCTCAATTTTATAAAACAAAACTAATAATTTTTAAATATGCATGTTTGTTGAGTATTAATAAAGCATAGCGAAGAAGTCAAATTTCAAATATAAACTTTTAGATGGTCGGGAAATCAAGATCGATTCTAAATTCTATATTATCATATTTTCATATATATATTTTTATATAAAAAATTATATTAAAATATATAAAAGAAAGTTAAAAATTCATAATTTAAAATATTAGCAAGCAAATTTAACCATTAAAATTTGGGTGCATACTAAAGTTAATATAGTAAAGTAAATATATGGGGTGTAAAATAATATTAGTTTTATCAAATAATTTTGAATAAGTATAACAAATTACAAGCTTATTTTCTTTTACACGACAAACTACAAGTTTATTTATTTTACATTTTCTTGAAAAAAATAGTTACTTCCTCCGTCCCTTTCGATTGTTTACATTTTTGAGAGAGTGTTTGACACACATTTTAATGTGCATATAAAATATAGTTTTGTAATTTTTTTTTACAATTTTGTTTTTTTGAATAAAAATTAAAACATTCAACTTTTATTCAGAAAAAAAAAATTGTAAAAATAAGTTACATAACTATATTTTGTATACACCTTACGTGTCGGACACTTTATTAAAAATATAAACAAGGGACTGAGGGAGTATATAGCTAAACATGATAATATATAAGTTACAAATTTAATTTATATGTATACTTTTATTTTATTTAACTAATAAGATTATTAAATTCATTCTATATATAAATATTGTGAAGAAAACAGTGAAATATAAAACTATGAAAAAGTGTATTTTTTTATAAGCTAGAGATTTCATTAAAGAAAGGGCGATACATGTAGAACCAGTGCAGATGAGTAAGATCCCTGACACTTTAACCCTGAAACAAAAGACTAGGATAGAACTAAAGTTAAGAATACTAAAAGTAGGAAATAACATAACTAGTAGCAAAAGCAGCAGCTCGGCAAACTTCTAAGCGTCTTCTTCATCAAACATCAAACATTTTTTCGAGGGTTCCCCTGAAGCTCATCGAACATCACCATCTGAATGAGAACCTCTTCAACATCCATGAGTTGGTCTAAGTTATCCCAAGCCTGGCACTGGTCATTTTGCAAATTAACAGTTTGATCCACAGGTTTTTCAATACGAATAACCTTATCACCTTTCTTAAGGGGCATCACAGATTTCAAGAGAGCATCAAGCTTGTCAGTGACAGCCGCTTCCAAGATGTCCTTAGCGAACACATTACCAAAGACTTCCATTTCCAGGTCAACATTGTTAGGTTTAAAGGCCTTCAAAAAAATTTCCAAACTACCTTCCTCGAGAATTTTTATTGCTTTCTGAGAGAAGAGCCCCTCATTGTAAAAGCAATAACCTTGGTACACTTTCTCTATACCTTTCTCAGTCATAGAACCTTGCTTGTTAGAGCCTTCTTCAGCAATAATTGGCAAGTCCACATCATTAAAAGGATCTTTGACATCAATGGAAGTGTTGGGCCACAACCCCATAGTAAAGAGCCCACTAAAAAGGCCCACTTAGATAGTATAAAAGGACTTGTAAATATACATGAAAAGGGTTCTGATATTACACTTTAACAATGGCGCTAGAAGGAGTTTTAACCTCCTCTTAGAAAGCATACAAATAAAAACAATGATAAATAATCAACAAATTAAGCACAAGCAAAAACCCAAACACTAGAGAGATAACTAGTATCAAGCAAATGGAGAAGAAAAAAGCTCCATTAACTCCAAAGAGTTTATTCCTAGAAATAGATGGAACAAACAATGATGATCCATTACAACTTGAGGTGCACAAATCTGAAGATAAGAGAACTCGAGTCCTCACTCCACAAGGTAAACAGGTACTCACTAGTGATGCACGACTCCATCTGGAAAAAATAAAATGCCAAAAAGACAAGGATTCTACTAAACTCAAACTGGATGCCATGGAGATGGAGGCCGACGACGAGTTACGCCGTCTAGATGCTAAACGAATAATGTTACTCAAGAAGGAAAGGCAAAAACGAGAAATAGCTCGCCTCCAAAGAGAGCTCATGGAAGTCTCCGAAGGACATGTTTCCTCCGAATATCAAACTGAAGACTACGAACCATCATGGAGATCTTCTATGGGAAGTGAATACACGAGGACGGAGGACTCCACAGGGTAGTTGACGTCACGGAGGCGTAGGCGAAGACACGAGGATAACGACATTGCAGATGATGACGACAATATAGAAGGTAGAGGTGTAACAAACCTTACTTAAGATGATGTGATTTTGGTTCGAGATTTCATAAGGACACACTCAAACGAAATGGAAACTTCTTCAGAAAGTACTCTATCTCGAAGAATTGAAAGGGCTAGAATAAATAGAGATCTTAAAGTCCCACCAATAGAGCAGTTCGAGGGATCCACGGACCCCGCAGACTTCATCCACCTCTTTGATGGACGAATGACCTTCCATGGACATTCGGATACAGCCAAATGTCAATATTTCTCAAATGTTTGAAAGGCCCAGCTCTTATGTGGTACAATAACCTACCACCAAGAACAATAGAATCGGGGACCACTTTGAAAAATAAATTTAAATCCAGGTTCTCTACAAACAAGAAAGGGCAAAAAATGACGGCATCACTTGTAAACATTCGCCAAAGATCAGATGAAAGTCTTAGAGAATATATCAATCGGTTTCTGGCTGAGACTATCCAAATTCCTGATTTGATAGAAAATTTGGCCTTCACATATCTTGCAGCAGGTGTTGACAGGAGTAGACACAACTTACTGCTCGAAGAATTCTTCGAAAAAAGCACTGTCACTCTCCAAACAGCCATTTACTTATTTGAAAATAGGTTAACTCTCCAAGAAGCGGTAGGAAGCATATAAGGAACAAGGTCCCCGGGTCAAAGAAACAGTAGGTCGACCGAACGATCATCATAGTGGGATTATCGCAAAAGAGGTTATAGGAATGAGAAGGAACCATCTAGGGCGTCACCTGCCGTGAGTAAACTGGATGAAAAGCCTGTAAAAGGCTCAGAGGACCTTTCAACAACACGGGTATCACCAGTAAAACAAAGGTCATTGCCTCCCAGGCCTCGCGAAGAGCGAGACTTCACAAAGCTCAGCATCGATAAGACTCAAATCTTAGCTATTCTCAAAGCGTCCCCGGGTACCGACCCCCACGGCCCATGAACCCAAACAGACCTCCGAGCAACAAATTCTGTGACTATCATGAAGACACAAGGCATACAACAGAAAGATGCTACCAACTGAAAAATTTGATAGAAGATAAGGTTCAGAGCGGAGAGCTCGCACACTTGGCAGTTAAAGAAGACTCATCGCAGCACCAGTAATACGACCAAGACAGAGTAATTGACTTTATATCAGGAGGTCACTCAACTAGAGGAAATTCTAACAGGTCAAGAAAATCATATGCATGAGAGGTATTCAGAATTGAATCCAAGAAACCAAAGTGAAATCCTTCTCCTATCATCTCTTTTTCAAATGAAGATTACGGTGATAGAATAATAGAAGATCACCAGGATGCACTAGTGATTACCACCAAAATAGGAACAAATACAGTACAAAAGATCCTTGTCGACAATGGCAGTTATGTAGTATCCTCTATTACAGTGCCTTCAAAAGAATGGATATTGGCGATAAGAAGTTAAAGGATGCCCGGGATGCACCCTTATATAAGTTTACAGGAAATGAAGTAAAGGTGGTTGGGGTGATTGACCTACCTCTACTCTTCGGGTCTTCCCCTTGCCAAACATGGCAGATGGTTAAATTCCATGTCATAAACGCAATCTCCAGTTATAATGCGATCATTGGCAGAACTACTTTAGGGCCATTGAAAATAATAATTTTCGTCCCCATCTAAAGATGAAATTCATCACAGATTTCGAGGTCGGCGAGATGAGTGGAGATCAGAAAACATCAAGGCAATGCTATATAAGCTCGGCAATTCCGAAGAAAACTCTCCAAACTGAGACTTCAGTCAATCAGGTCGTCGAAGTAGACCCAAAGACATCACCGAGTCTCCGAAGCCCCCCACTTATGAAGCCGTTGAACCAGTAGAGGAGATACCACCAGATGATGCAGAGCCAGACAGAACAATAAAGATAGGCACAAAAATTTCACATGAACTCTGGACAGCTCTAATACATCTCTTCAAATAGTTCAAAGACATCTTTGCCTGGGCCCCAAAAGAAATGCCATGCATCCCAACAAGTATAGTTCTGCATCGTCTAAACCTGAAGACAGGAGTTAAAGCGATAAAGCAGAAAAGGAGAATTTTATCAAAAGAAAAGCAAGAAGCAATTGAAAAAGAAGTAGACAGGCTACTTGAAGCAGGGTTCATCAAGCCCGTACTGTTCCCCAGATGGATCGCGAACACTGTCTTAGTCAAAAAGAGTAATGGCAAGTGGCGTATGTGCATTGACTACTCCGACCTTAACAAAACTTGCCCAAAAGACTTTTATCCGCTCCCTAATATCGATCAACTTATCGATGCAATAGCAGGCAATGAAATGTTGTCATTTATGGATGCTTTCTCCGGATATAATCAAATAAAATTGGCAGAGGAGGATCAGGATGACACTGCATTTATCACTCACAAGGGTGTCTTCGCTTACAAAGTAGTCTCTTTCGGGCTTCTAAACGCAGGTGCCTGATAAGTGGCATTTTATACCACTTAGAACGTCTTAAAATGGCTTAAATTGGTGTCTTGAAATCAAGTATTTTGTGTATTTGATGCGTTTTTCTAGTGTTTATGCATTTCAAGGTATTAGTTGCATTTCGGGGGAGGAATCATCAAGAATAAGCCTTGGCATGTGTTCACCATTGCGAGAGGAAAGGAACGGGCAGATTACGGCGAAGAAACGGAGCAAACTTGGATTTTTTCCAGTAGAGGCCTGCGCGCCCGCGCAGCTATGCTGAGCGGCCGCGCAGGGTCGGGAATTTTGCTGAATTATTTTAGACTTCTACTTCTGTTTGGCTTCCAACTTCTATGTAATCTGAGTTTTATGGGACTATTATATAAGTAGATTTGAGACGTTTTCACAGGGAAAAAAAGAAGAAGAAGATTGTGTTTTACACAAGAAGCGAAGGAGATAAGGAAGAAGACCGATTTAGCACACCGCAATGAAGAGGAAGCATATTTTCTTGTGATTCTTGTTTCGTTGCAACGTTGGATGCTAGTTTTCTTGCTTTGACTTATTTACTCTTGTGACGTACTCTGTTTTAATATAATTAGTGTAGTTATTATTTTCTTGTGTTTGTTTATCATGATTTCATATGAACCCATGATGGCGATAAGTTCTATTATGGGCTAATCGTGATCATGGGGTTGCAACGGATTTATTATGGAATTCTTTAGTTAATTGTTTAATACTTTAGTGAGTGATGATTGCTTGATATCTAGTATTGGTTGTGCGTATTCGTCTTATGTGCGTCGCGAACATATAAGATAGGGTGTTAATCTCTTGTGAAGCGACAGTGGATCTTGAGATTTAGAACTTGCCATGCTAGCATAGGTTCATGTACGTTATGCATGATTAGTGGGTAACTCTAACAGTTTTATTTGCCCTATGTAATCAAAAAGAATAACTTGTGCTTAAATCGTTGTGTTGTCAATTTCTGTAGACATATGGGGACTCAACATAATTGATGACTATTCAACTTCTATCTTAATTGTGGATGCTTGGTAGAATGGTATTAGTACAATGAAAGTTGGCTTTTATCAGTTTCGTGTTATTCGATTAATATCATCACTGTCACATGCTAAAGGTAATAACAATGGCTATAGAAGGAAGTAATAATGAAGTTGTGATCTCATGAGTGTTTATTATTGATAAATTGAAGTGTTAGTTAAGTGGTTAATTAAGTAGTTAATTATAGTTAATATTTAATCAACAGTTTTAAGTGTTATTATCTTAACATTGAGAAGTAATCATACATTGGTGAGTGAGTTTAATTAGACAATAATTTAGTCTGAGTCTCTGAGGGAACGAACTAGAAAGTATTCTATATTACTTGCGAACGCGTATACTTGCGTGAATATTAGCGCGTGTTTTCGCCCTAACAAGTTTTTGGCGCCGCTGCCGGGGACTCGGCGTATTTGTTTAGTTTATGTACTTACCATCATTGGTCATTAGGACTCAGTGATTAGGACGTAGTAGTTACTTATTTTTTTCTTCTTTTTTTTCGGTTGTGTTTCAGGTACTTTAGCAAGCATTTATGCAAACTCGTTCTCGTGCTCGCAAGAGGACTTTAGATACAGCTGAGGAGACAGACGAAGTTCTTGATATTCCGGAGAAGTTAGATTTTGAGGATTCGGATTCAGGAACTGAGCAGAAAGAACCAGTAAACATGGGAGATCGTATTGTTCAAGCTGATCCAGCTCTTATGGATTTTTCTCGGCCCAAAATTGATGACATTCAGTCAAGCATCCTTCATTCGGCTATTCAAGCTAACACCTTTGAAATCAAGTCGGGCACTATTCAGATGGTGCAGAATTTTGTTTCTTTTGGAGGAGCGGCAACCGAAGACCCCAACATGCACATAAGGAATTTTGTCGAGATCTGCAGCACTTTTAAGTATAATGGCGTGACTGATGAGGCTATCAAGTTGAGGCTTTTCCCATTCTCACTAAGGGACAAAGCTAAAGACTGGTTACATTCTGAACTAGCTGGGTCCATCACTACGTGGCAAGATCTTGCGCAAAAGTTTCTGGTGAAGTTTTATCCGATGGCAAAGACTGCTGCTATGAGGAGTGCTCTTACTCAGTTTGCGCAGCAACCTACAGAATCTATGTGCGAGGCTTGAGAACGCTACAAGGAAATGTTGAGAAAATGTCCACATCATGGAATGCCGGATTGGATGGTGATCACTGGTTTCTATAATGGTTTGGGGGCCCAATCTTGGCCCATGCTCGATGCAGCAACTGGAGGCGCCTTATGGGCTAAAAGCTATACTAAGGCGTATAATCTTATCGAGACGATGGCTGCAAATGAGCATCAAAACCCAACTCAGAGGATGACGTCAGGCAAGGTAGCAGGTATTCTGGAAGTTGATGCAGCCACCGCTATTGCAGCCCAGCTCCAAGCGCTATCAATGAAGGTTGATTCTCTGGCTACATATGGAGTTAATCAAATAGCTATGGTTTGTGAGCTTTGTGCAGGTTCTCATGCTACGGATCAGTGTTCTCTTGTAAAGGAATCTGTTCAGTATGTGAATAATTATCAGCGACAACAGCAGCCTGTGCCAGCGACCTATCATCCTAACAACAGAAATCATCCAAATTTCAGCTGGGGGAATAATCAGAATTCTATTCAGCCACCATATCAGCAAGGAGTGAGTAAACAGTTTAACCCACCTGGATTCCAGCAACCTCAGCAGTACGCTACAAGGCAATCATATCCTCAACAAGGAAGTGCAGCTGCACCTACTAGTGCTGATTTTGAGGAACTTAAGCTGTTGTGCAAGAGTCAGGCGGTTTCTATCAAGACCTTGGAAAATCAAATCGGTCAATTAGCCAATACAGTGCTCAATCGTCAACCTGGCACTCTTCCCAGTGACACGGAAGTACCAGGAAGGAAGGAAGCTAAAGAGCAAGTCAAGGCTATTACCTTAAGGTCTGGAAAAGTAGCTGATGCTGAAAAGGCAAAAGAATTAGAAGATGAAATTAGAGGTGAAGAATCTAAGCAAAAGGAGAAAGCGGCGGAACCAAGGAAGACTACTGTTGAACACACTCTGCCTGAGGCTAATACAGGGGAGAAACAGCTCTATCCTCCACCACCTTTTCCTAAGAGATTGCAGCAACAAAAGCTGGATAGACAGTTCGGGAAGTTTCTGGAGGTGTTCAAGAAACTTCACATCAATATACCTTTCGCTGAGGCTCTGGAACAAATGCCTAGTTATGCGAAGTTTATGAAGACTATTCTTTCAAGGAAGGTGAAACTGGATGACCTTGAAACCGTTGCTCTCACGGAAGAATGCAGCGCTGTTCTGCAACAAAAGTTACCACCAAAACTGAAAGATCCAGGGAGCTTCACCATTCCTTGCATAATTGGCAATATGACGTTTGACAAGTGCCTTTGTGATTTGGGAGCAAGCATTAATCTGATGCCGTTGTCGATCTTTAAAAAACTGGATCTGCCTGATCCAAAACCCACATACATGTCACTATAATTGGCTGACCGTTCCATTACTTACCCAAGGGGCATAGTTGAGGATGTGCTCGTCAAGGTGGATAAGCTCTTCTTTCCTGCAGATTTTGTTATTCTGGATTTTGAGGAAGATAAGAAGATTCCCATAATCTTGGGGAGGCCTTTCTTGGCTACTGGCCGTACCTTGATAGATGTGCAAAAAGGTGAACTTACTATGCGGGTCCAAGATCAGGATGTGACCTTCAACGTATTCAAGGCAATGAAATTCCCTACAGAAGATGAGGAGTGCTTAAAAGTGGATGTGATTGATTCTGCGGTTACTTCGGAACTCGATCACATGCTAATGTCTGATGCATTGGAAAAGGCCTTAGTGGGGGATTTTGACAGCGATGATGAAGATAGCAACGAGCAATTACAATATCTGAACGCTTCTCCCTGGAAGCGGAAGCTGGACATACCATTTGAATCTCTTGGTACTTCTGACCTCAAGAACGCTGAAGGGAAGCTCAAACCATCAATAGAGGAAGCACCTACCTTGGAGCTCAAGCCATTACCTGAACACTTGAGATATGCTTTTTTAGGTGATTCATCTACGTTACCTGTTATTATTTCATCTGACCTTTCAGGTAGTGAGGAAGACAAGCTCTTAAGGATTTTGAGAGAATTCAAATCGGCTATAGGATGGACCATAGCAGACATCAAGGGGATAAGTCCTTCATATTGTATGTATAAAATTCTGCTAGAGGAAGGTAGTAAGCCAACTGTGGAACAGCAGCGAAGACTGAATCCCATCATGAAGGAGGTGGTGAAGAAAGAAATTCTGAAATGGCTAGATGCAGGCATCATTTATCCTATTTCTGACAGCTCATGGGTGAGCCCCGTATAATGTGTACCTAAGAAGGGAGGTATCACTGTGGTCGCAAATGAAAAGAATGAGCTCATCCCTACTCGAACAGTTACAGGATGGAGAGTATGCATGGATTATAGAAAATTGAACAAAGCCACAAGGAAGGATCACTTCCCCCTTCCATTTATTGATCAGATGCTTGACAGATTGGCGGGTTATGAGTATTTTTGTCTTCTGGATGGTTATTCCGGGTATAATCAGATTTGTATTGCACCAGAGGATCAGGAAAAGACTACCTTCACTTGTCCATTTGGCACGTTTGCTTTTCGTAGAGTTTTGTTTGGGTTATGTGGCGCCCCGGCCACCTTTCAGAGATGTATGATGGCTATATTCTCTGACATGATTGGAAATAACGTCGAAGTGTTCATGGATGACTTCTCCGTCTTTGGACACTCATATGATGAATGTTTGAATAATCTGCGCGCCGTACTCAAAAGATGCGTGGAAACTAATTTGGTGCTTAATTGGGAGAAATGTCACTTTATGGTACGTGAAGGCATTATCCTTGGGCATAAGGTCTCTAGCAAGGGTCTGGAGGTGGACAAGGCCAAGGTGGGAGTCATTGAAAATCTTCCTCCACCTAATTCTGTGAAAGGAATCCGTAGTTTTCTTGGTCATGCGGGTTTTTATCGGCGATTCATCAAGGACTTTTCAAAGATATCTAAGCCGTTGTGCAATTTGCTTGAGAAAGATGTGCCGTTCAAATTTGATGATGAATGTTTGGCAGCATTCGGGACTCTCAAGAAGAGTTTGATCACGGCACCAGTCATTACAGCACCAGATTGGACAGAACCATTTGAGATGATGTGTGATGCGAGTGATTATGCGGTAGGTGCAGTTCTGGGACAGCGCAAGAAAAATCTCTTCCATGTGGTCTACTATGCGATTAAGACTTTAAATGGTGCCCAATTGAACTACACCACTACTGAGAAGGAGCTTTTGGCTATAGTCTTTGGCTTTGAAAAATTTCGATCTTATCTGCTTGGTACGAAAGTAACAGTATTCAATGATCATGCAGCTATTCGCTATCTGGTTTCTAAGAAGGATTCGAAGCCAAGACTCATTCGTTGGGTGCTTTTACTTCAGGAATTTGAGTTAGAGATCAAAGATAGAAAAGGTACTGAGAATCAAGTAGCTGACCATCTCTCCAGGTTGGAGAAGCCCGATTCTACTTCACAAGATAGGACGTTAATCAATGAATCTTTTCCGGATGAGCAGTTGTTTGCAATTCAGGAGGAAGAACCATGGTTTGCAGATATTGTAAACTATCTCGTCAGCAATATAATGCCTCCTAATTTGACATCCGCTCAAAAGAAGAAGTTTCTGCATGAGGCGAAGTGGTATATGTGGGATGAACCATATTTGTTTAGACAGGGAGCTGACCAGATCATCAGGAGATGTATCCCGTTCTGTGAGACGGAGGGGATATTACGAGACTGCCATTCCACGGTTTATTGTGGACACTATGGCGGTGAGAAGACGGCAGCTCGTATTCTGCAAGCAGGTTTTTTCTGGCCTACTTTGTTCAAGGATGCTCATCAGTTTGTTTTAAGGTGTGATCGTTGCCAAAGAGTGGGAAATTTGTCAAGGAAGGGTGAAATGCCATTAAATGTGATGCTTGAAGTCGAGGTCTTTGATGTATGGGGAATCGATTTCATGGGGCCTTTTATCTCATCTTGCAATAATCAGTACATCTTGCTGGCAGTCGATTATGTCTCAAAATGGGTCGAAGTTAAAGCTTTACCGACAAATGATGCAAAGGCAGTGCTAAATTTTCTTCATAAGCAAATTTTCACAAGGTTTGGAACACCTCGGGTAATCATAAGTGATGAAGGATCGCATTTTTCAACCGTAAGTTCACTTCTATGATGCAGCGTTATAATGTGAATCATCGAGTAGCTACTGCCTATCATCCGCAAACAAATGGTCAAGTGGAAGTGTCTAACAGAGAGATAAAGCGCATTCTAGAGAAGGTTGTTTGTCCGTCAAGGAAGGATTGGTCTTTAAAGCTCGATGAAGCTGTTTGGGCTTACAGAACAGCATACAAAACTCCACTTGGGATGTCACCGTTCCAGTTGGTGTACGGTAAGGGATGTCATCTACCTGCGGAGCTTGAGCATAAGGCCTACTGGGCATTGAAGAAGTTGAACCTGGATTTAGATGCAGCTGGTAAGAAAAGAATGCTTCAGCTTAATGAACTGGATGAATTTCGACTTCAAGCGTACGAAAATAACAAAATGTATAAGGAAAAGGTGAAGAGGTGGCACGATAGGAAGCTACATCCAAAGTTATTTGTGCCAGGGCAACAAGTTCTCTTATTCAACTCTCGGCTCCGACTTTTTCCTGGGAAGTTAAAATCAAGGTGGTCTGGACCTTTTATTGTCAAAACTGTGTTTCCACATGGAGCGGTGGAAATTTTTGAGAATGATCCGGACCAAGCATTCAAGGTTAATGGTCAACGGTTGAAGCACTACTATGGGGACATGGCAAACCGAGAAGTGGTTAGTGCCATTTTGTTGACTACTTGAGCAGGGTACGAAACGTCAAGCTAATGACGAAAAAGAAGCGCTGCGTGGGAGGCAACCCATGAATTATTGTTACAGGAACCCTTAGAAGTTAATAACCTATCCAAAAACACAAAAAAATCAGAAAACAGGGGCTGAAAAAAAAAATTCCAGTAACCCCCTGCGCGCCCGCGCAGCTAAGCTGAGCGGCCGCGCAACAAGCTGAGCGCCCGCGCAGCTATGCTGAGCGGCCGCGCAGGGGTCGAGGACCAGAAATTTTTTTTACAGTTCAGAAAAAAAAAAACCAAACAAAAACAAACACAAAAACAGTTTTAGCCCATAAACCCATGATTTGTTCCCACTACCCCATCATTTTATCCCTTAATTCCCAAACCCTAATCTAATCCACACCCTATATATACATACACCTATCCTACATATCTCCCACAAAACTTCCTACACTTAAACCCTCTCACAAACATCAAATATCAGTTCTTACACGCTTTTATTCACGAATCAATGGCACCCAAGAGAGCACGCACTATTGACAGCAGCAGCACAGTTCCTACTGCTGATTCATCGAGGGGTACTGCTGCAAGGCCTCGGTTAACTGACAGAGCCGCGGAGGAGGAGTACACTAGGCTGTTGGGTAAGCCGATTCTGAAGGAGAGGGGGTTTTTACCATCGGGGAGGGATGGTGAGTTGTTGCCCATGATTGCAGAGAAGGGGTGGATAGCTTTTTGTGAGTCACCCGAAGCAGTACCGATGAGCGTTGTTCGCGAGTTCTACGCGAACGCGAAGGCTGAAAAGAATGGGTTTTCTGTGGTCCGTGGGATGACGGTTGATTATCATCCTGCGGCGATTTGCCGTGTGATTGGACAGTGAGAGAGGAAGCCCGAGGAGGAGAACTGGAATGAAAAGACTGCTGAGGATTTTGACTTGGATTTGATTTGTGCGACTCTCTGTCGACCGGGCACAGTTTGGACCCGCAGTACAGGCAATAATGAGTATCGTCACTTTCTGGCGATCGCCATGAACAGGTATGCCCGTGCATGGAATACATTTATTTGTGCTAATATTTTGCCTTCTTCGCATGCACACGAGGTCACAGTTGAGAGAGTACAGCTGTTGTGGGGAATTCTGAATGAGGAATACTATGTGGACCTTGGTGAGTTTATCTACCAAGGAATTCTGAAGTTTTTGAGGGGAGCGAAGCATATGAACATCCCTTATGCATCCACGGTTACGAAGCTATGCCGAGCAGTGGGAGTGAACTGGCCGGCTCCTGAGCAGTTGCAGTTGCCAGCCGCTCCGATTGATTCTGGCACTCTGAATGGGATGCAGGAGTGGACCGGTGGTGAGCCTGAGGAGCATGGGCTGGGTTATCGTCTTCCAGGAGGGCGTCCAGCACGAGGTGCTACTATGGCTAGGCCAGGGCGTGATGAGGCTGGTTCTTCGAGAGCTCAGGAGGGTGCTGGGATGATTGATGCCCAGTATAGGAGGCTTTCACGGCGGATGGATGCCATGTATGAGACACATAGCAGGTTTGCTCAGGAACTCACCCTTGCGTTAGGGACTGCTTTTCGAGGCCTTGGAGCTGATATCCAGTGGCCAGTTTTTGGTGAGGACTCTGCATACCCGCCGCCTGATACTCCACCCACTGAGGGTGATGATGATGATGACTCCGAGTAGGTATACACTGTGTTCCTTTCTACTACTTTCACTGAGGACAGTGAAGATTTTTAGTTTGGGGGTGGTAGTTAAGGAATATTGTGTGTGTGTCATTTAGTTGCATATTCATGATAGTTTAGTTCATATAGTTGCATAATTTATGCCATATAGTTTTTTTTTTATGAATGTCATGTTGCTCATGCATTTACCATGATCCCTTTTGCAATGATTTATCGACTGAATTGTGATATTGATGCGAGTGTAGTGATAACATTAAAGTGATATTAAGTTGTGTAGGTTGATATGCATGCTAGAAACAATTGTAAGTCCACTAAGTCTTAGAGAATGCGAAAGGGCTAGATTGTGTTATGATTTGGTTGTTTTCAAGGTCAATCTACTTATTATGCTTATAATTCGATTATAGGTTCTTAGTGATAAAGACATGAAAAAGAAAAATTTTGGAGAAAAAAATATGGAAGTTGTTGCTAGTTGTGGCTAGGCGTCAAATGGCTAGTAGCCGGCTCGCGTATGTTGCGAGTAGTCTAGGGTTGAGCAATATGGAGCGAAACACACTTGCTCAGAAATTAAAAAAAAAAAGAAAAAAAAAATTTGGCATAATTGATCAAGAGTGGGCTCTTTGGTATTCGAGTTATTAAGTTCTTAGGGGACTTTGTGCCTAGCGACCTAAGGCTTTTAGAGTCTGGGATCCGCTAACCTAACGCTCGTTACGTGGATATCATTGTATAAGTCTTTTGTGGACCTCACTCATTGCACGGTCAAATAAGCATTTGAGTTGTAAATAAAAAGCACGATTCCGTAGTAAGCTCCAGAGTTCTTGTAGTGTTGTATATCACTTTGTGCCTAGAATTTTTATTCTTTGTATAATCGTAGGATTGCCTTGAGGATAGTCTAGTCATAGTAATTGGTCTAGTTCCGAAGCATATCTGTTAAGCATTTGCACACACCACGTTTCTGGCTGTATGTCCGTTTGCATGAGTTTATTGATCTTTAGTTGTCTAACTGCATTCGTTGAGATGTGGCAATTTGGTTGATTAATTGTAGTAAGGGGGATCGCTGCATTTTCATATAGATTGCATTCATGCATATTTTTATTTATTTTTGAGTCTGTGACGCTTGAGGGCAAGCATCGATTTAAGTTTGGGGGTGTGATAAGTGGCATTTTATACCACTTAGAACGTCTTAAAATGGCTTAAATTGGTGTCTTGAAATCAAGTATTTTGTGTATTTGATGCGTTTTTCTAGTGTTTATGCATTTCAGGGTATTAGTTGCATTTCGGGGGAGGAATCATCAAGAATAAGCCTTGGCATGTGTTCACCATTGCGAGAGGAAAGGAACGGGCAGATTACGGCGAAGAAACGGAGCAAACTTGGATTTTTTCCAGTAGAGGCCTGCGCGCCCGCGCAGCTATGCTGAGCGGCCGCGCAGGGTCGGGAATTTTGCTGAATTATTTTAGACTTCTACTTCTGTTTGGCTTCCAACTTCTATGTAATCTGAGTTTTATGGGACTATTATATAAGTAGATTTGAGACGTTTTCACAGGGGAAAAAAGAAGAAGAAGATTGTGTTTTACACAAGAAGCGAAGGAGATAAGGAAGAAGACCGATTTAGCACACCGCAATGAAGAGGAAGCATATTTTCTTGTGATTCTTGTTTCGTTGTAACGTTGAATGCTAGTTTTCTTGCTTTGACTTATTTACTCTTGTGACGTACTCTGTTTTAATATAATTAGTTTAGTTATTATTTTCTTGTGTTTGTTTATCATGATTTCATATGAACCCATGATGGCGATAAGTCCTATTATGGGCTAATCGTGATCATGGGGTTGCAACGGATTTATTATGGAATTCTTTAGTTAATTGTTTAATACTTTAGTGAGTGATGATTGCTTGATATCTAGTATTGGTTGTGCGTATTCGTCTTATGTGCGTCGCGAACATATAAGATAGGGTGTTAATCTCTTGTGAAGCGACAGTGGATCTTGAGATTTAGAACTTGCCATGCTAGCATAGGTTCATGTACGTTGTGCATGATTAGTGGGTAACTCTAACAGTTTTATTTGCCCTATGTAATCAAAAAGAATAACTTGTGCTTAAATCGTTGTGTTGTCAATTTCTGTAGACATATGGGGACTCAACATAATTGATGACTATTCAACTTCTGTCTTAATTGTGGATACTTGGTAGAATGGTATTAGTACAATGAAAGTTGGCTTTTATCAGTTTCGTGTTATTCGATTAATATCATCACTGTCACATGCTAAAGGTAATAACAATGGCTATAGAAGGAAGTAATAATGAAGTTGTGATCTCATGAGTGTTTATTATTGATAAATTGAAGTGTTAGTTAAGTGGTTAATTAAGTAGTTAATTATAGTTAATATTTAATCAACAGTTTTAAGTGTTATTATCTTAACATTGAGAAGTAATCATACATTGGTGAGTGAGTTTAATTAGACAATAATTTAGTCTGAGTCTCTGAGGGAACGAACTAGAAAGTATTCTATATTACTTGCGAACGCGTATACTTGCGTGAATATTAGCGCGTGTTTTCGCCCTAACAGTGCCACCTTTCAGAGTACAATGGACATAATTTTCAAACCCAGATCGGAAGAAATGTCCAAGTCTACGTGGATGACATTGTGACCATGTCACCCACAACATCAGCACTTGTGAACGATTTAAGAGAAACGTTTGAAAGGGTAAGTGTGACACCTTTGTACCTTAGTTTATTTATATACTTTGATCTAATTGAACATATACTCATAAAAACTAAATAGGTTCAAGCGCTCAAATTTTAAATTCACAAAAACATATGTATTAATATTACAAACCCACATTCTGCCTTAAGTTATACAAACAGAGTTCGACGCAACACATTACAAACAACTTTCCAAAAGACTTAGCTACATATGGCTATATATACAAGTGCGGAAGAGTAGGGAGTCTGGAGCATTAGCTGGCCGACCTGTGACTTAAGCCTGTATTTATTACTCCAAACTTGATATCACGCAAAGGTCTAGTTTTTAGGATAACCTGAAAAGTATTTGCATTTAATATGAGTTGCAACTCAATGAGCATAAATTATTATAACTTTTACTCCAACGGATATAACAATATAAAATAACAATAAAATACTTGTGCCATGTACATGAATACATATGCGCTAATATTCCCTTGACTTTCATTATTGTGACCAATCAATCTTTTAGTATTATTTTGGAATTCACATTTGTTTCACGTTATTTGCCTCAAAGGCTCATAATTCACATTGATAGCCAAAAAGGCTAGAAATTCACATTGATAGCCACAAAGGCTATTGATTCACGTTAAAGGCTAGCTAGGCCTATCTTTGATACTAAAATATTGATGGTCACAACTCATTTAATTAATCCAAGTGTTTAATCATCTTTTTAGTATATTAAAAAGAATCCAAGTAGCTGGTTATACGATTATAACTACTTTACAGCCAGCACAACACAGTAAGTATACAGTCACATAATATAAATAGGTCCCAACATTCACAGGTAATAAAAAAATATATTCAACTAATATTATCATGGTCAAGTAATTAAAATGAACTTGTAAAGATAATTATACTAGAATAAGATTCCGATTTATACTCACCTTATACTATTTAAATGGAGATTATTTTACTCATTTTGTCTGTGATATCACCCCTATAATCGATGTTCTTTATTCACCAGACGGCCGCTATGAAGGAAATAGATGAATCAATTCTTATAATATATTCTTTATTTGTTGCTGGCTTCCTGTCTCGCTTCTTGTCGCTCAAACGATACTCTCTTCTCTTTTCTTAAAGTTTTGTTATCTCCTTTTTATTAAATGAGTGATATGCTAAGTTTTTACATCAATAGCACTGTGATGTAGGTCTTTTCCTTTTTTTATTTGGACACTAATCCATCTGCACGGTACTCCACGTGGATGTCTATCTTTATTAATTTATATTTTTTTGTGAAACAAGCTCTCCCATTTATTTTTTAAGTAATAATTCTACATCAGCTGCTTAGTGATATCGAATTAAGTTATATTCCAAACATAGCTAACATTTAGCTAAACAAATGTTTATTCACCCGACGTGGTTGACTTGAAATGGTGTAAATTCTTTTTCTTTCTTTTCTCTTTTTTATACCCATACTTCCAACTATTTAAATAAAAAAAATTATATAACCATTTTGTCATTACACTAAATCCAATATGTTTTTTATTCAAATTATACATTCTCTGCTATCTCACATTCTAATATTTCACCATCTCAATCGTCTATTTAATATATTAATCTTGTTATTGATATAACTAATCACCCTTTTTAATTTAAATATTATACTTGATGATAAATTCTATTATTATTATTATTATTATTATTATTATTTCAACTAAAACTCTAAATTTAATTTAAATTAAAATTTATTTTATCTAGAACAAATTCTTGAATGCAAAGTTTTACATTTTCTATAATCCATCTCATTTTCTTATTATTATTATTTTTTTTCCAAATATCCCCTCTAATAACAAAATTTTATATAAATTTAATTTCTTATTTAAATGCATTCTATTCAAATACTATTAATTAGTGAACCATGCATATCATACACAAATGAGTCAAGTGACCTTAAACTTGGTCACTAGCTCACACTATACTCATAATCTTTTTATTGTTATTATTTTACTATTATTAAATATAACTAATTAACAAGACTACGGGTGAATGGAAATGCAAACATAAATAATGTGATGTTTTCCCATTCATGGCCACCTTTTGTCTAGTTTCTTTATTATTATTATTATTATTATTATTATTATTATTATTATTATTATTATTATTATTATTATTATTATTATTATTATTATTATTATTATAAAGTAACTACTTTACACATCTATTCTTTACTTTCTCTTCCTTTCAACCAAGTTAAAATCTCAAGAATTGCTCTAGTAGTTATTTTAACAATTAACTCACAATTCAGTAACTCATATTTTATCTATAAATTAAATAATGAAAAAAACTATTTTTACGAAATAAAATATAATAATTATTTTCTTGATAATATTAAGCTATCACATAAACGTCTAATCACTAAATGCATACACTTTATAATATATAAATATTTTGCAAATTTAATACTAAATTCCATCTACTCATTATTAACAATAACAAGTAACACAATTAAATTATTTAATAAAATATAAATGACTTATTATTAAATATTAAATGCATGCTCGTGTGTGCTTCTCAGACAGAGATGTGATAACTCTCCCCTCCTAATAAAATTTTATCCTCGAAATTAGATACCTGTATTGTTGAATGGATAGGGATATTGACGTCTCATGCTCTCCTCTATTTCCCACGTTGCTTCCTCTCGAGAGTGATTCCTCCATAATACCTTAACTAGTGGTATCTCTCTATTCCTTAATTGTTTGATCTTTTGACCCGTGATTTCTACTGGTTTTTCTACATAACTTGCATTTTCATAGATCTCTATCTCAGGATCTTTTAAAACATGTGTAGGATCAGAACGATACCTCCTTAGCATACTAACATGAAAAATATTATGAATATGAGAAAGCTCTAAAGGTAATGCTAGCTTATAAGCCAAGGGTCCTACTCTCTCAATAATTTCATACGGCCCCATATATCGCGGACTTAACTTTCCTTTGTTGCTGAATCTCATCACTTCCTTCCAAGGAGATACTTTTAAGAACACCTTTTCACCAACCTGATACTTCATTTCTCGTCTGTGTTGATCAACATAACTCTTTTGACGATCCTGAACTGCCTTCAATATTTCCTTCACGATGTTAACCTTATCAAGCGTATTTTGAACAATGTCAGGTCCCTCTAAGATTGTCGTACCTTCTTTATCCCAATACAATGGACTTCTGCACTTTCTTCCGTATAATGCTTCATAAGGTTGCATGCCAATACTACTATGAAACTGATTATTGTATGCAAACTCCATTAAAGCGATATATTCATCCCAAAAACCTCTAAATTCAAGTACACAGCTCTCAACATACCTTTTAAAGTTTGGATTGTCCTTTCTGATTGACCATCAGTTTGAGGATGAAACGATGTACTAAAATTTAATCTTGTACCTAAGGCATCTTGAAATTTTTTCCAAAATCGTGATGTAAATCTAGGATCCCTGTCAGAAATAATAGATATAGGTACCTTGTATAGTCTCACAATCTCATTGACATACCTCTTTGCTAGATGATCAAGTGTACAACCCCAACGAATAGGTAGAAAATGAGCAAACTTTGTGAAACGATCAACAATAACCCATATAGCATCATTTTCCTTCTGAGTCTTAGGTAAAACACATGCACCTTGTAGTTGGTCAAACAAATCATCTGCTCTTGGTAGTGGGTATTTGTTCTTTACTGTAACCTGATTCAGCTTGCGGTAGTCTATGCATAATCTCATGGTACCATCTTTCTTTTTAACAAACAATACTGGTGCACCCCAAGGTGAAACACTTGGACGAATATAACCTTTCTCCAGTAGCTCTATCAATTATTTCTTTAATTCTCTCAATTCTACTGGTGCCATTCGATATGGAGAATTGAAAATTGGTGTTATACCTGGAAGAAGCTCAAAAGAAAATTATGTATCTCTATCTGGTGGCATTCCTGGAAATTCTTCTGGAAATACCTCAGAAAATTCCTTAACCACGGGAATATCTTCAAGTTTACTTATAGTGGCATTAGTATCAACTACATGTGCTAAATAAGCATCACAACCATTCCTAATCATCTTAAAAGCTTTCAAAGCAGAAACTAAACAACTTGGTATCATTTGATGATCACCACAAAATAATACTCTATTCTGACCAAGAGAATCAATCATAACTTCCTTGGTATAACAATCTACATTTGCACGATGTCTAGATAACCAATCCATACCAAATATTATATCAAACTCACGGAATGATAAAACTATTAAATCTGCATATAACTTTGCCTCACTTATCTGAATAAAACCATCTTTATATATTTTATCTACAACTACTACCTCACCCAGTGGAGTGTAAACATTCACTTTAGAATCCAACGTGTCAGGATTCTTGTGCATATATAATGTCATTTTAGATGATATGAATGAATGTGTAGATCCAGGATCAATAAGAACACAAACTTCTATATTATTGAAAAGAACTTTATCGATGATTACTTCAGGTGCTACCACGGCTTCGTCTTTGGTTAACGCAAAAACTTGTGCATGTGTAGGTGCCCTAGAGCTCTGTGCGTCAGACTGACCAATACCACCACCGGCACTAGTAACTTTTCCTCGACCTCTACCAAAAGATGTTCTAGTTCCCCTGTTCTGAACAGTTGTCTCTAATGCAGCTTGCCCACTATTTACTCTTGTGGGACACTCTCTCACAAAATATCCTTGTTCACCATAAAAATAGCACCCTCCAAAAACTCCTCGACATTCCCCAAGATGTTGTCTACCACAGTGTGGACATGTGGTTTTTGTTTGCATTGTTGCTGGTTGATTTCTGTTAGCATTCCCAAAAAAATAGGACCTCCCACCCCTAGATACGAAAGTACTTCCTCTTGTAAATGATTGTGCGGGTAAACTAAAATTCTGACATTTTCTTGGTCTTCCACCAAATCCACCTGAAAATCCGGATCCTTCTCTTTTGGGCCTTTGAAAGAAAGTTGGTTTTTCCTTGATTAAACGTTCAGCCCTAATGGCTGCAACTCGCAAGTCAGTGTAACTACGAAGATCTCTAGGAGTAATCTTGCTTCGAATATCATATTTGAGACCTTCTTCAAAATGCCTACATCGATCCCTTTCAGTTGAGACAATAACCATTACATAATGAGATAACTGTGTAAACTTTACCTCATATTCAGCTACGCTCATAATCCCTTGTTTCAAAGTCAAAAACTCCCTTTGCTTTTCATCCTTATATATCTCAGGCATATACTTGTCTCTGAACTCACGTAGAAAATCATCCCAAGTTAATATTGGTGGTTGTACAGTTGAGTCCGGAACGGTCTCCCACCAATCATATGCATCTTCTTGCAGCAATGACACTGCATAATCAAACTTCTCCTCTGGAACACAACGTATCATAATGAATACTCTTTCAGTTCTTTTCAACCATTTTTCTGCTTCAGTAGGATCTACAATGCCAGAGAAGTCAATTGCCCCTAACTTCCTGAGTTCTTTATAGTCACGTTTTACATGTTCATCTTTAGGAACAATCCTAGGTCCTTCCATTTCTTGTTCTATATCTACATTGTGTGCATGTAAGTGTACTTGTGGAGCATGTGATCCACTTCTAGACTGTTGGCCAGCTACTCCTCCACTCCCTTGTACAATAGGGACGTGAATATCTTGATTCATATCCATTAACCTATAAATATATGCATATAGGTTAAAACTATATAATTATAACTTATTATATGCACATGAATATATATATGTCCTAAGAATCATATCCCTGCTTTGATACCAACTAAATGTGACACCCTTATACCTTAGTTTATTTATAAACTTTAATCTAATTGAACATATACTCATAAAAACTAAATAGGTTCAAGCGCTCAAATTTTAAATTCACAAAAACATATATATTAATATTACAAACCCACATTCTGCCTTAAGTTATACAAACGGAGTTTGACGCAACACATTAAAAATAACTTCCCAAAAGACTTAGCTACATATGGCTATATATACGAGTGCGGAAGAGTGGGGAGTCTGGAGCATTAGCTGGCCGACCTGTGACTTAAGCATGTATTTACTACTCCAAACTTGATATCACGCAAAGGTCTAGTTTTTAGGATAACCTGAAAGGTATTTGCATTTGATATGAGTTGCAACTCAATGAGCATAAATCATTATAACTTTTACTCCAACGGATTTAACAATATAAAATAACAATAAAATACTTGTGCCATGTACATGAATACATATGCGCTAATATTCCCTTGACTTTTATTATTGTGACCAATCAATCTTTTAGTATTATTCCAGAATTCACATTTGTTTCACGTTATTTGCCTCAAAGGCTCATAATTCACATTGATAGCCAAAAAGGCTAGAAATTCACATTGATAGCCACAAAGGCTACTGATTCACGTTAAAGGCTAGCTAGGTCTATCTTTGATACTAAAATATTGATGGTCACAATGCCTTTAATTAATCCAAGTGCTTATTCATCTTTATAGTATGTTAAAAAGAATTCAAGTAGCAGGTTATACGATTATAACTACTTTACAGCGAGCACAACACAGTAAGTATACAATCACATAATGTAAATAGGTCCCAACATTCACAGGTAATAAAAAAATGTATTTAACTTATATTATCATGGTCAAGTAATTAAAATGAACTTGTAAAGATAATTATACTAGAACAAGGTTCCGATTTATACTCACCTTATACTATTTAAATGGTGATTATTTTACTCAGTTTGTCTGTGATATCACCCCTATAATCGATGTACTTTATTCACCAGACGGCCGCTATGAAGGAAAGAGATGAATAAATTCTTCTAATATATTCTTTATTTGTTGCTGGCTTCCTGTCTCGCTTCTTGTCGCTCAAGCAGTACTCTCTTCTCTTTTTTTAAAGTTTTGCTATCTCCTTTTTTTAAAATGAGTGATGTGCTAAGTTTTTACATCAATAGCACTGTGGTCTGTGTCTCTTCCTTTTTTTATTTGGACACTAATCCATCTGCAGGGTACTCCACGTGGATGTCTATCTTTATTAATTTATATTTTTTTTTATGAAACAAGCTCTCCCATTTGTTTTTTAAGTAATAATTCTACATTAGCTGCTTGGTGATATTTCTCTTGGTTAATAACAATTAAATTATATTACAAACATAGCTAAACAAATGTTTATTCACCTAACGTGGTTGACTTGAAATGGTGTAAATTCTTTTTCTTTCTTTTTCCTTTTTTATACCCATACTTCCAACTATTTAAATAAAGAAAATTATATAACCATTTTGTCATACACTAAATCCAATATATTTAGCTAATATTGTACTAAAATAAAATATGGCTAGTCAACTATCCAACAAATTTGTATTTCGTTAGTCACTGACTGTGAGGTGGTTACTCTTTACTAAAAGCAAAAACTAAGTCTTGTCATCTGACATGGTTTGAATGTGGTGTCTTTTGGCACGTTTGTTTTAGTATTTCATCTTATTATGTTTAGATCTGTCATTCAGTCGCTTGTTTTCTTTCTTTTCAAAGCATTGTCATGGACTCGTTGAGGGAAATGGAGGAGAAGTTCGCCACTATCACTCTGGAGGAGGAAGATCAGGGGAAAATTTCTTATGAAGGAGATACAGGGGAGTTGTCAGACATAGATACCAGATGGTGCTTAGTGGGTCAGTTCTTAAAGGACTCTTCAATTGATTTTCAAGCTATGCAACATAAAATGTCGTCCCTTTGGCGGCCAGGGAGGGGTTTGTATGTGAAGGATCTAGGAGGAGGACGCTACTTATTTCAGTTTTACCACGAACTTGATATCAAACGGGTTTTGGAGGGAATTCCATGGACCTTTGGGAGGTTCCATTTTATATTGGAGAGATTGAGAGAAGGAGGAAATCCACGAGAATTGGAGTTAAATAAAATCATGTTATGGGTTCAAATTTATGGTATGGCTACAGGCTTTATATTGGAAAGAGTAGTGAGAGATATTGGGAATTACATAGGCACTTTTGTAGAATCTGATGCAAATAAATTTGTGGGAGTGTGGAGAGATTATCTTCGCATTCGGGTGAAGATACCGATACAGCTTCCCTTGAAAAGAAGGATAAAGTTCAAGCAAAATGAAATTGTTTGGTGTTGGGCCAATTTTAAATATGAAGCAGTCCCCACCTTCTGTTTTATCTGTGGTTTGATCAGGCATGGAGAGAAATTCCGTGAGAGGTTATTTGACACACCAGAGGAGGTAATAGAGAAACCATAGGGGGCATGGATGAAAGCATATCTCCGACGTAAATCACTCTCACAGGGCTCTAAATGGTTACGCCAAGGTGGAGGAGGAGTACCAGTTCAGGCACCGGAATTTCCAGTTGGAGGGGCCAGAGATGATGTGCACAGGAAAGATCCTGCTGGGGATAGCAACAACGTGATTACAGGAGAGAAAGGGGGTAAGGATGGGCGTATTATTAGGGATATAGTTATGAAAGAGAAAGGAAATATCAACATTAATGGGCGGGAGAATCAGGATAACATAATTCAAAATAATAGAGATAATCAGGAGGAGATTTTTCAGGAGGGTAATATAACTGAAGATATGCAGATTATTGACCCAAAAAGGCGCCATACAAGTGACCCCAATGGAGAGAAGCCCAAAGCCCATATAACCAATGACGACCAAATGGAGTGTGCACATAAGGAACTGGGCCAAAAAAACTTGGAGGAGGCGGGTCTTGCTTTGCAGGCCTGCCAAGCATTATGAGTGTTTTGAGCTGGAACTGCCGGGGTGTTTGGCTACCTTGGAATTTTCAGTTCCTTACGGACGTGATCCGTAATAAAAAGCCCACGTTTATTTTCTTATGTAAAACAATTAGTAGTAAAAATAAGATGGAGTGGATTAGTCGAAAGCTGGGTATGAGGGTTTATTTGTGGTGGAGCCTATTGGGCGCAATGGTGGCTTAGCTTTGTTGTGGAAGGAGAAGGACCAGGCGAAACTGCATAGCTATTCTAAGAATCATATCGATATTCAGGTTTGTTTTGAGGGTATGAATGAGTGGAGATTAACGTATTTTTATGGCGAACCAAATAGGGCTCACAAAAAACAAACTTGGGAGTTGCTTCATAATCTGTCAAGAGATGCCAATCTACCTTGGTGTGTCATTGTTGATCTGAATAATGTAGTCGCACATGAAGATAAAAAGGGAGGTGCAGCGTACCCTAACTGGTTGATTGACGGCTTTAATCAAGTTTTACAAGACACGAGGCTGAACGATCTAGAGTTAACGGGTCATCAGTATACGTGGGAGAGAGGTCGTGGTACAGCCAATTGGATAGAGGTTCGCATTGATAGAGCCATGGTATCACAAAGGTGGTTAGATAGTTTTAGGATGGCAAAACTATACAACATGGAGGATTCAACTACTTCGTTGGACCACAACCCCATTTTCTTATAATCAGAGCCTGTAATGTATACGAGGAGGAAACTGTCTTTTCGCTTTGAAAACGCATGGTTTTCAGAACCGATGTGTGCACAGATTATCAAGGACAGTTGGGAAGGCTATTGTGATATGAATATCCGGGAGAAGATTCAGATTTACGGAGTTAAGCTTGGGGAATGGGGAAAAGAAATCACAGGAAAGTTTGGTAGACGCATAAATGGAACGTTTCAAGGACATCAGAAAGCAGTTGTTTAAAATTTTTAGCAGCAAGAAATCTTCTGGCGTCAACGCTAGAAATAGCTTTGGCTCAAGGCTGGAGATCGTAATAGTAAGTTCTTCCATACTATGTCTAGTGCACGGAAGAGAACGAACCATATTCAAAGACTTCAAGATGATAATGGTGAATGGGTAGAATGGAATAAGGGTTTGGAAGAGTTAATCTTGAATTACTATCAGCAGGTATACACTTTAGATGGTCCTAAGTGGAGTGATGTTATTGAGAATATTCCTACTACTATTTCTGAAGTCCAGAACAAGGAGCTAGTGAAGGATGTATCGAAAGAAGAGGTTAGGAAGGTGCTTTTCCAGATGCACCCAAATAAAGCACTGGGGCCTGACGGAATGACTCCCGCGTTCTTTCAGAAACACTGGACTATGGTGGGGAATGATGTGTTTGAGGTGGTTAGAGAATTTTTCAGGGAAGGTACTGGTTTGCAGGAGCTAAATTGCACTAATGTGGTCCTGATTCCAAAGAAAAAAGATCTGATAAAGGTAACTAATATGCGGCCGATTTCTCTTTGTAATGTGCTAAGTAAGGTGGTTACAAAAGTTATGGCCAACAGGTTGAAGAATGTATTGGGTAATGTTATTAGTGATACCCAAAGCGCTTTTATACCGGGGTGACTCATTACGGATAATATTATGGTATCCTATGAGGTGATGCACGACTTAAAAAGGAAAAGGCGTGGGAAAGAGGGTTTCATGGCGCTAAAGCTCGATATGAGCAAGGCCTATGATAGAGTGGAATGGGGGTATTTGAGGGAGATTATGTGTAGAATGGGTTTTAATTCATGGTGGGTTGAGCTTATGATGAGGTGTGTGAATCAGTAACATACGACATAAATCATGGAGGTTTCGATATGGAGACGATTTTGCCTGGTCGGGGCCTTTGACAAGGGGACCCTTTGTCCTCACATTTGTTCATAATGTATGTTGAAGGCTTGTCTGCTTTAATTCAGAAATATGAAGATAACAAATGGATTCATGGGGTTAGTGTGGGTCGTAGGGCTCCTAATATTACCCATATGTTATTTGCAGATGATAGCTATATCTATGTTAAAGCAAACCTGGGGGAAACGGAGAGAGTTCTGGAGTTGCTGGGAATATTTGAGAGAGCCTCGGGTCAGAAAGTAAATTTGTTGAAGTCCACAGTGTTTTTTAGTTCGAACATGATCACGTATAACCGAGAGGGGATATGTGGTATTTTGCAGATGAGTGAAGCTACGGGAAAGAGTACTTATCTTGGTCTTCCGAATATTGTTGGTCGGAACAAGTCATCTGTATTGGGTTTTATTAAAGGAAAGGTGCGTCAGAGTATTCAAAGTTGGAATGGTTTAATGTTGTCAAGGGGAGGGAAGGAAGTCTTGCTGAAAACAGTGGTACAGGCTATCCCATCTTTTGCTATGAGTATTTTTTATTCCCTGAGGGACTTATAAAAGAGTTAGAGAGTCTGATGAATCGCTTCTGGTGGCAGGCCTCAAATAAACAGAAGAAAGGAATTCATTGGATGGAGTGGAAACGTTTAGCTGTGCACAAGTCGGTCGGAGGCTTAGGTTTTAAAGATATACGGGATTTTAATCTGAGTATGATGGGGAAACAAGGGTGGCGTCTTATGCGAAACCAATCTAGTTTGGCGAGCCGGGTGTTTAAAGCTAGATATTTCCCGAAGTGTGATTTTTTAAATGCTCCGCTTGGAAACAATCCCAGCTTTATGTGGAGAAGTATTTGGAAAGCGAAGGACTTGCTTAAAGTAGGGGCTAGATGGAGCGTGGGCACAGGTAGGAATATTGATGTTTTAAATCAACCTTGGTTAGTTGATGACAATAACCCGGATGTCACGAGCAGGTTACCAGTTCTGGCTGAGGCCACAGTAGATGCTATTATACAAGAGGACAAAAGGCAGTGGGATGAAGATATAGTAACGGATTTATTCAATGATAGAGACATAGTTTGTATTCTGCAGGTGCCTCTAAATGAAGGTAATAATGAGGATCAGTTATATTGGAAGGAGGAGATTAGTGGAGAATATTCAGTCCGGTCAGCGTATAAAGCTCTGCAGGTTCGGAAGGGTAATTGGTGTACAGCAGATCAAACGGGTATGTGGAGTAAGTTTTGGAAGATCAAGGTGTCGTCCAAGGTTGCCCATGTCACTTGGAGGGCTATTACAGGTTGTTTACCCACCTTGGTCCAGTTATACTCTCGTTATATTCCTGTCCAGATTACCTGTCCAGTATGCAACTTTGGGGAAGAAACTCATGCACTGGTTTCGTGTGGCTTTGCGCAGTCATGTTGGCAACAAATGCTAGGTACTAATTTTTTTGCACACCTGTCGAACTTTAAGGAATGGTTTGAGTGTATGATTTCGACATTCAGCAGGGATAGATGGGCTGAGATTCTTATGTTGTGCTGGGCGATCTGGAATACTCGTAATGAGTTGGTTTGGCAGCAGAAGCGTCCTCGTTTTGATAATGTAGTTAAGTCAGCTAGCAGTTACTTTGTACAATGGAAAAATGCCCAATCAGTTAGTTACATTGCTTTGTTCCCAGATGGTGATGAAAGGGACGGAGTGACGCGTTGGGTTAAGCCTCCAAGTGATATAATCAAAGTATCAGTTGACGCAGCCATATTTTCAGAGCATGGGGCGTTTGGTATCGGTATGATTGCCAGGAATTCAGATGGTGTTCTGGTGCATGCTCAGACTTGGCGAGTGTGGAGCTCCAGGATGGCGGATTTTGCAGAGGCGATGGCTATAAAGGAAGCGTTGAGCTGGTGTAAGGCACGAGGGGATCAGAAATTTGAGATTGAGTCTGATTGTTTGGTGGTGATCAAGGCAATCGGAAGCAGAGTGCCAATGGTGTCACCGGTTGGCAGAATCATCGAGGAGTGCCGGGAGTTACTTCTTGCTCTAAACAATGTTAGTTTGTTTTTTGTTAAACGATCAGCTAATATGGTTGCCCATAGCTTGGCTAGGGCGTCGTATTCTTTTCCGGATCGCACCTATGAGGAGTGTTGTTCCTGTGGAGGTTAAGAATTATATTTCATATGATTTAAGTATCAATTGAATCTTTGATTTTGAGTCAAAAAAAATCTAATATATTTATTATTCTAATTATACATTCTCTACAATCTCACATTCTAATATTTCACCATCTCAATTGTCTATTTAATATATTAATCTTGTTATTGATGTAACTAATCACCCTTTTTAATTTAAATATTATACTTGATCTTAAATTCTATTATTATTATTATTATTATTATTATTATTATTATTATTATTATTATTTCAACTAAAACTCTAAATTTAATTTAAATTAAAATTTATTCTATCTAGAATAAATTCTTGAATGCAAAGTTTTACATTTTCTACAATCCATCTCATTTTTTTATTATTATTTTTTTTCCAAATATCCCCTCTAATAACAAAATTTTATATAAATTTAATTTCTTATTTAAATGCATTCTAATCAAATACTATTAATCAGTGAACCATGCATATCATACACAAATGATTCAAGTGACCTTAAACTTGGTCACTAGCTCACACTATACTCATAATCTTTTATTATTATTATTTTACTATTATTAAATATAACTAATTAACAAGACTACGGGTGAATGGATATGGAAACATAAATACTGTGATGCTTTCTCATTCATGGCCACCTTTTGTCTAGTTTCATTATTATTATTATAAAATAACTACTTTACACATCTATTCTTTACTTTCTCTTCATTTCAATCAACTTAAAATCTCAAGAATTGCTCTAGTAGTTATTTTAACAATTAACTCACAATTCAGTAACTCAGATTTTATCTATAAATTAAATAATGAAAAAAACTATTTTTATGAAATAAAATATAATAATTACTTTCTTGATAATATTAAGCTATCACATAAACGTCTAATCACTAAATGCATACATTTTGTGATATATAAATATTTTGCAAATTTAATACTAAATTCCATCTACTCATTATTAACAATAACAAGTAACACAATTAAAATTTTTAATAAAATATAAATGACTTATTATTAAATAATAAATGCATGCTCGTGTGTACTTCTCAGACAGAGATGTGATAGTAAGAAGTCACAACATGAGGTTTTATCCAGCAAAATGCTCATTCGCTCTTTGTAGAGGTCGATTCCTAGGGTATCTCTTAACTCAAAGAGGTATTGAAGCTGATCCCAACCAGATATCAGCCATTCAAAACATGACAGCTCCAAAATACATCAAAGAACTCCAAGTCCTCGCAGGCTCCATTGCAGCTCTAAGACGTTTCATACCTCAGTCATCAAAGAAATGCCTCCCAATGTGCGAAGCCATTAAGCAGGCATAAAAAAGCAATCCCTTCAAATGGACGAAAGAATGTGAGGAAAGCCTACAACAAATAAAACAATTCCTCACCTCACCACCCATAATGGCAAAACCAAATCCATGTGAACCCCTGAAACTATACCTATCTGCGGCCGATTCAACAGTAGCAGCAGTATCATCAAGGAGGAAAATTCTAATCAAAAACCTGTATATTATGTAAGCCACACACTAAAATAAGCAGAAACTCGTTATTCAAATATCGAGAAACTTGCGTATGCACTTATAATTGCGAGTAGGAAATTAAGGCAATACTTCCAAGGACGGCTGATAATAGTCATGACAAATGAACCATTACGAAGAATTTTGCATAAGCCATATATGACAGGAAGATTAACATCATGGACGGTTGAGCTAAGTCAATTCCACCTCGAATTCCAACCAAAAACATCTATGAGATCTCAGGCCTTAGTTGACTTCATCACGGAGTGTAGCTTCTCAAATCTTGAACCAGGAAAAGTAATTCCCACATCTGAAAACAATGCATGGATACTCTTCACAGACGGGTCATCCACCTCACAAGTAGGAGGTGCATGAATGGTCCTCACTAGCCCAAAAGGTTTTGTGGCCAAGCAGGCTGTGAAGTTCAAATTCCCTGTCACCAACAACGAAGCTGAATACGAAGGTCTAATAGCTGGTCTCAAACTAGCCCTCAAGCTAGAAGCAGGCGTAATCGACATATTCAGTGATTCACAATTGGTAGTCAAACAAGTCCTAGGGGAGTTCAAAGCAATTAATGACAGGATGTCCACATACATGCAACTCACTCTTAAACTCCTACAAAAGTTCACCTCATGGACCATCAGCAACATTGGTAGGTCAACAAACCAGTGGGAAGACACCCTCTCTAAAATGGCTACTTCAAACATCCATCAGGTCACGGACCCCACATATTTCACAGAGTTGTCACACCCGTCAATTGAAGTTCGCGAAGTCAACTGCATATCAAATGAAGAAGATTGGAGAACTCCAATAATCAAGTTCATTCAAGGAAATATCACAAAAAGTAACAGACAACAACTGAGGAAAATAGAAATGAAAGCCAAGCTATTCAGACGAGCTTTGGTCGAACCATTGCTTAGATGTGTTAACAAAGATGAGTCACAAATTGTAATAGAAGAAATATATTCGGGCATATGTGGAGACCACCTTGCAGGAAAAAACGTGGCCCTAAAGATTATAAGACATGGCATTTTTTGGCCCACCATATGTCAAGACTGTGAAAAGTACATGAAACAGTGCAAACCCTGTCAGCTGTATAGCTCGAAGAACCACAAGCCCTCTGTGCCCTTCAATCCTACCACCTCACCTTGCCCATTCTACATGTGGGGCATAGACCTAGTGGGACTGCTTCCAAAGAGCTCCAAGCAGTGTCAATACATCATTGTAGCGGTAGATTACTTCACCAAATGGATGGAAGCATAACCCCTCGCCCGAATCAGAGAAATGGATGTAATTCATTTCTTATGAAAAACATAGTATTCCAATTCGGAGTACCCATAATCATCATTACAGATAATGGCACCCAGTTCACAGGCGAGAGTTGGAAGATTGCTCTCGAAGAGCTCGAGGTCCAGCATCTCAAAGCCTCAGTGGCATATCCACAGGCCAATGGCCAGGTTGAAATCACTAACAAAGCATTTCTACAAGGCCTCAAGAAGAGACTGATGGATGCCAATAGAAACTGGGTAGATGAGCTTCCAGATGTACTGTAGAGTCTACGAACTACCCCAAAGGCCGCAACAGGTCAAACACCCTTCAGGATGGCATATGGGACTGAAGCCATATTACCAATGGAAATTGGGTCTAAATCCTTGCGCATCAAAAAATTCAATCCCGAAACTTCAGAAGAGGGACTACGACTAAATAATGATCTTTTAGAAGAAGTCAGAGAGTCCGCACAGTTCAAAATCTCTAAATACCAAGAAAAGGTCGCAGAGCTGTACAATACAAAAATCAAGCACAGGGGCTTCAAAGTCAATGATTTGGTGTTAAGAGAAGTGGCAACCTCAATGCCCTTAAAAATGAATAAAATGTCTCCACCATGGGAAGGCCTATACAGGGTAATCAAAGTCACCAACTCAGGTTCATATCACCTCGCACAGCTCAATGGAACTCCAATACCAAATGCATGGAACACCGTACACCTCAAGAAGTTCTACCCCTAAGAAAAGAAGAAATCGAAGAAAAATCTCTTAAGTTTAAATTATTAAGTTATTTAAGGTAAATCTCCAAAACAAAGTCAAGTTGTGTTCGAAAGCCATGATGTAAGATAATATATGCTTGATGATGTTTATCTGAAAAAGTTTTATAAAATATTCATCTTTCAACTTAATTTTGCATTCATATCTTTACCTCAGCACATACACACACGATTTTAAATCTTCACCCAAGCTTTTTTATTCAAGTCTTAACCTCCACTCAACGAGAAACAAATGACTTACAGTAAGTACTTACTGTTGCAACACAAACAACAAAAATAAAGATAACTCCAAAGGAGAAAAGAGAGGGAAAAACAAGATGCATGGCAAAATTCTCCATAATTACGAGCAATCAATGCTCAAAATACAAGTTGAAATGCCAACACAACCAGAAGATCAGATTCGAAGTTCAAAAAGCCCCGTAGGGTCCAACAAAGTTCAATACCAAAACAAGACAAGAAAATAACGTAAGTCAAATTACATAAACCTCTCGGGGCATCCCCCAGGTACAGAATATAAAGTTAAGCTCCACCGGGAAGAGTAGACGAGCCAGCTTTACCATCTTCAGCTTTCCCTTTGAGACAAGCAAGGTAACACTCAAAGCTGTGTCCGCTAACTTCAAGCCCAGCCTCAACAAGACGCTTCACGCACTCACCATAGCCCTCTTCGAAAGAGCAAGAGCCTCAGTTTCACAACGCGCTAGCTGGGCCGCCATACCATCTAACTTGCTGATCAGTTCGGATTTATCAATAACCCACTGGTTCTCCTTCTCAATAAGCCCGTATTTAGAAGCACTAAGAGCGGCCTCAAGTCCACGAACCTCATTCTCCAAGTCAGCTACCTTCAAACTTGATGAACCACACTTAGTAATCAGTTCAGACTTTTCAGTCAAAAGGGAAAACACCCTATCAGCAGAGGCATTGTTATCCTTAGTCAAAGCATCAGATTTCTTTTCAAGGGCCAAATTCTCATATCTCAAAGACCGAATCTCCTCACGAAGCTTATTCACTTTAGCAGCATCAGCAACCTCACCCAGAGTCAGCAACTTACCAAGGTCTGTCGCCACCTAACAAACGAAAACAGGAGAGGCATGAGAAAAGAAAAGAAAAAAAGAGATAAACAAAGGGATATGTTACACACAAAAAAGAGAGAAAAAAAAAGACTAGAAGTACCTTTTCGGTATAAGCCTTGCACCTATGCAAGCCATTCTTTAGGGAATCCACAGAACCACCAACCGAAGAGGCATCACAAACCACGAAACCTGGACCATCTTGACCAACAGAGGCCGCAACAGACGCCCTACAGGCCACATAATCCTTTAGTTCTTGGAGTGGTGACTTCGGGAAGAATGTCCTTCACGATGACATTTCTTATCCTTGTCTTTCAAAAGAACAGCTATAGGCATGGGGTCAGACGCATTATCAAGCTCAGCCACAGGAACAGCCTTCGAGTCAACTTCAGGTCCCCTCTCCTCAGGAGCCACAACAACAACAGAAGCTCCAGACGCCTTGCTTTTTACAAGTCGAGCAAGACACTCCTCAGTAGGCATCTTAACAAACCAGTCAAACAACCGACGGAGGCTCCATCTAACAACTGAAATAAAAAAAGGCAAAGTCAGAAAATAGCAATTATAAGAATGTACAAATCAAGTATGATCAAGCAAAGGCAACAAATCTTACAACAGTGACTAGTCAAAAAATTAGGATCAATAAACTCATCAGGATGGTACCTAACAGAAGAACCAAGAAAATGGGACAAGTCTTTAGGCGTCTTCGACCCCAAACGGTTCAAGGACCTTACACGGGCCAGACACAAGGACTGCCAGGGTCCTACACGACTCAATCCGGGTCTCTCATACCAGGACCATTTATCAAGCCAACCAGAATTAGATCCAGGGGCCTCAGCAAGCTTTTTACAACCCTCTTTCTTATCAAAATAAAGCTGAACCCCAATACTTTTCACACGAAAGATAAAAAATAACAAATCGAGAGTAGGAAAATACCCAACCTCATGACAACGAGCTATAACCCCATTAATCTGAAGAACATTATTGGGTACTAACTGACCTAGACCACAACCGAGAGCCTCAAAAATAAAAAAATAAAAAGGATGTGGGGGAGGTTTAAACCCAAACTCAAAATACAAGTCAGGTATGGCATGACGTCCAAGGATTGAAGAAGTCCACATACACTCACGAGGCAGGGGTAAAAAAGCAATATAGCCTTCAGAAAAAGAATAATGCCTGAACAACCTATAAAAGTCCAAAGGGGACTTAGAATGCAAACTAGGGAGATTAAAGGACTTATTAGACTCAAACTTAGCACCATGGCGAGGCTCCGACACCTCATACACAGAAGGAGTATGCGAAGAAGAACCAACATTCAAAGTGTCTTTCCCGATAGACAAACCACCTCCCTTAACAGGTGAAGAAGAAACACTCTTATAAACACCGACATTACGATGAGAAATACAGTCCAAAACAGGAGTCTTGTAGGAGACAGTATCTCCAAACTCATCCACACTCTCCCCGGTACTATCACTCACAGTACCGAAAGAAGTCCGACGAGAAAGATCCATGACCCACGAATAAATACAACGAGAAGAATAGAAGATAAAAAAAAGAAAACAAAAACAACAAAAGAAGTACCTAAACCAGAAGGAGAAGCAAGACAGCCAAGGAAAAGACAAGAAGAAAAAAAGAAAGGAAGAAGAGATTATAAACATTGGAAACTAAAAACTGTACCTTTTGAAGTCCCAACTGCTCAAATTCCAAGAAAGAAGCCCAAGCAACCAACCAATGAATGAAGAAGTGACCCTTCACCTCTCTGCCATGACCGGAAGAAAAAATATGAAAATAATTTGCATGCAAAATTTTTTCTCTTTCATTCTTGTTACCCCAATGTAAAACCCATAATTAAAAGATCTAAAAGATCTTTTTGGAATAAATGGGGGACTGAATGTTGGGCCGCAGCCCACATAGTAAAGAGCCCACTAAAAAGGCCCACCTAGATAGTATAAAAGGACTTATAAACATACATGAAAAGGGATTTGATATTACACTTTAACAGGAAGCATTCACAATTGCACTTTGAGAGCTTGCAACAGAAAAGCAAAGACTCTGCATCACTGCGTTAACTTCCGAAACTGGTGGGATGATGTCTACCTCTTCCATGGACAAAGGAAGCAGAAGGGATTCAAGGGCGTCTTGAAAAAAATCCAGTACAAAATTATTCTCATTAAATTCTGAAAGCGAGGAAGGAGATCCTCGGGGGGAAAGGTTAAGGATTTCTCTCTGTTGCTGGTCTGGGATGAGAGGAGCTAGCCCTTGGCCAAAAAGAGGGAAAGGAAGCAAGACACCCATATCAGAATCAAGGAACTTTTGTAGGTTCCCGAAGTTACCTGGGATCTTTGTGAAGACGTTGAGGTTCTCCAACCCATATGATGATATATATTGAGCAGTTCAGTTCATACTCAAAGGTACACGAGAAACTAACCTTTGAGTTTCATCCTCCACGAAGTGATTGGTATGGAAAAAGTTGATTTGAGAAACAACCTGAATAAGGTTATCTGGAATATGGGCAAATTCATGAAATCTGAGCACATTGAAAGCCCCCTCATTATCTAGCTCTACATGGGTGCGATCAAACCCTAGTCGATGTGCTTGTATCATGCTAGCGTGGGCAGGCTAAAGAGTGGCCTCATCAGCTTTCATGCGATGCATAGGTCCGTCTGCACTCCAAAGATTAACACCAATAGAGTTCCTGATGATTGCTCCTACGACATTCGATTTACCGTTGGGTAATGGCAGTTCAATAACAATGAAGTAAATATTAATCTTTGCGAAATCCTCCCCAGAAACTACCCATCCTTCCCCCATTGATGGTGAAGAGCAAACGAGATTAGAGAAGAAGAGAAGGAGTAAGCCAAGATAGAGATGAGAAGGGTTTACTGGGGAGCACACTTCATATATAGATGAGTCTGAATGGGAACTGATGATAATTGTTCGTCTTCCCAGACAAAATACGGCTGATGGACAGTAGCATGCATGCTTTTCTATAAACCCAAGGATCATCTCGGGACTAAACGATAAATTGGGGAATAAAAGAGAAGCCCAAGAAAGGATTTTGTAATAATTAAGCTAAAACTCCCCTGCGATACGAAGCATTAAGAGAAATATTAAAGGGAGAAATGAAATAAATTACATCAATATATTTATATAAAGTAAGATCCCAGCTGGCTGACGTGGCGTGCTTAAACTTCTTCTAACTCAGTTTCTCTCATTTTCAGCTTTCTTATATTTTGGACAATTTTGTTTATTTTAAAGTACATTGATACATTAAAGTCGATCGATTGTAGGACTTTTCATCTGTCAAATCCAATCATCCAATTTTTGGCTTTCTATCTTCCATATCCAATCAGTTTTAGGCTTCCTCATATCAATCAAATTCTATCAATCAGTTTTATATGTTTATCTTTTCATTTATAGTCGTGCAACTATAGAAGCTATGTTAGAAGAGAGAGGGAAGTTACCGGAATTTTTCATCTAATCAAGTTTGTTTCTACGCAATTTCGATTTATAATTTAGTTATTACCTTTGAATTTGATCGCATGCCTAAAAACTACATAATGGGGTATATACTGCAACACAATATATTTTACATAAATCAGAATTTTAGTTATAAGTCTTGCCAAAAGCTGCACTAACGGCCTCTTCCAAAGCATTAGTGCCTCCTACCAAGGGTGCTTCAGGAGTGAATGGTGACTCAAGTGGCGAAGGTAGTTTGAGTTGTTCAATGAAATTTATGCCTTATAATAATATTTGACTTAGTATTTGCTCCTAATACCTTTCATTGTATATGAAGCGCCCACGAGGATTCATATCAAAGATTTGGCTTCTGATGTCACACAAGATTCCCTATTGAGAGTGGTCCAGAAAATGATATTGTCAAACCAAGGAGTGTCCAAATCAGTGACTATCCAGAGGTATGATGGGTTCACGTTACATGTTAATAAATATGATTATAGGATTAAAGGATTGGTTAGTTTTGTAGTATATTTAGTGGTCGTAATCTTCTTGACTATGTACTACTACTACCAGGATATTAAAGTAGGCAGATTATCTTGTACCCTTCCCATGTCCACATTATTATCATTCTTCCACTATTTTTATAAAAGATATATACTTCTATATAGCGAAACAATTGTATGTGAGCCTTTTAAATGAAAACTAGCATAATAAATTAGCAGCCTTTTAACTGTAATTTTTAACTTTTTGTTAAGCCTTAATGTTCTTAAAATTGGGTGTACATTGTCTGTGAGCCTTCTGAATAAAAAATAGCAGGATACATGATGCTACATTGTACATTCCCTGACTTTTAGTTTTGGTTCCTTCTAATTTTGGTGGTTGTTACTTGAATTTTAGAGTCCCGAGAATATAACCAGTAGTCTTTTATACACTCTCTAAATGGGTAAAATTCTGTAGTATAAGAGAAGATTCGCTTGGTTCTTTTTATAAGTACGGATAGTTACATTGTTTTGTGTACCAATGTCGAGGTTTCATTGCACTATGCAGGTTGCCTTTAAAATAGGTGACTATAAACAAGTGATATTTATTTTGACTATTGAGTATGTTAAATGTTGATTGTTCAATTTATATTCTTCCTAGATGATTTAAACCTTTACTTTCTAGCACAATATATATTTTCAAGTAACTGCTTTCTCCTTAGAAATGGTCAGATATCATTTGAACACTTCATTTTGGTAAAGCAGCTACAAAAACTATATGTTGAAAGGAGAAAGAATCGGCGATACCGGGGAAAATTACATTCAATCTGGTACCATTCAATCAGGTTTGTCTTGGCTCATCTTTCTCAATTTTTTTTTATTTTTAAAGTTATATATATACATATATATATATATATTCATCTGGAATACAATGATTCGAGATTGTTACTTTGTTGTTAAAGATTCAATTTGATTGGGAGTTATTTCATGTGATAATTAGTGAAAGATTATGTGGACTTTACAGTAGTTTGAAGCCTTCTTAGTTTGAAGTTTTGCTTCCTTCCTGTTTACTACTTTTTCCCTCTTTTAACCTACCATTTTTATATTGTTTTCCTCTTGATAAAAAAATAAATAATATATTAAAAATCACTGCAAGATATTTTATTTGGATGACGGAGTTAGATTTTGGATTCCGATGTTGCTTAGCTACATTCTCATAGTAATGGTGAAAAAATGGAGCACACAATAGTTTATACTCATACAAATATCTTAAATTTGGCAACCTCTTTTTAGCAGGACTAGGCTTGTCACGGTTTCTAACGGGTTCTTACAGTTGGTTAATTTTTCCCTATAAAGTAGGCGATTGCATTTTCCCTATGCACTCAAACAACGAAGACTGGTGCACAATTATCTTGAGGTTGAGGGAACTATTTGCATAGACTAGACTCAAACTGATATCTTCTACAAACCATATGTAAACTTCTTAATTAGTGTGATTCACGGAACCATAAATTTTCTTATTTAGTTATATTTTTTGTATTTACTTTGCTAATAGTGGCAGACATGGCACATCCCGAATGTGTGTAAAATATTTCTTCTAAATTTTCAAGCCCCATCATTTTCCCTGTTTCCCCTCATCATCTCTTGGTAACTCTTTGTAATTGCACTACAATTGATGCAAAGAATCAACAAACAATCCCTAATGTACAAAAATAACTAGCAGGGACATCAATAGCCAATCCAGATGATTCAGTTTGGACTCATTATATCCCTCAATTATGGCCGAGCATGTCTATATAAGGAGGGTCGAGCACCTCCTTTATCCTTCAAGGTTTTTACTTCTCCTCACCAGATTACAGGCAAATATTTCAGGTATCCATGGTGAACATATTATTTTATTCTATTTTTCTGATTTAATTTGTAAATTTTCCATTTTTCTAATGCTAATTATATTTTTAGCATCTAATGTTTAATTTGTTGTCATTTGGTCTTAAGAGTCCTATGCTTATTGACGTCCCAAACCAACTAAGTCCTTCAAATAGACGGGGGTTTCAGGGACATTGATATATGATTTATAATTTTGAGGTCACAGTATAGCCACAAATTCAAGTTCTTAGTTTAGACTTTGTTCAATATTTTATCTCGCCTTTACACTTGCATGATAAGGTTTGCCATTTTGTGTTTAATTGGTCTGTTAATATAGTGCTACGCATTGCATTATTATAACATTATTATTCAAATCGTGCTCCATATATGAGCCTTATTGAGTATATATGTAAATAATAGGTTTACCAGGTCTTAGAATTCCTAATTTTTAAATGATAAAGTTCTTTATAAACATCTTTTCGATAATTTACTTCCCTTATCTAATCCAATTCAAATTGGTGCTCTTCACCAGTACAAATTTCAAATGAGTAACGAGAAGGTTGGATCTGGTCGGATGATTCCCCTGCCAACAAGCTTAGGACACCCGGCTACTGAACGTATTATTTTACGTGTGGCTACAGTAAGTGTGCTCTAAGTCAAGGTTTGCAATCTTGCGCATGTATTGTAGAAAAAGAAAAGTGTGAAAAATAAATGGAAAATAATATTTTCTCCAGCTGTTAGGATATAATTATATGAATGTATTTATTATGTACCTCCTATTTGGTTTTGTTAGTATTTTTAAATAATATTTGTTTATCTTGAATTTCATTCTCTAATCTATCAAAGCAAGTATCTAATAGATTAATACTAAAATGCTAGATATAATTGTAAGATGTGATCAAATATTACTTTGGATTATAATGTTTTTTATACTATATGTTGGCGACGTGGTGTTCTTGATATCATAGGAGTTTTGTATTTTTCTTAGCCCATATGAGGATGGAACAGAGATTCATTCACTGCCTTGCAACCATTAATTTGTGAAGTGGCTCAAAATGAATACCACTTTTCAGCTCTGCAAGTATCCGCAAGAGTGATGAGCCGGTTTAAACTTTGAAGCATGCGAATGGCTAAGAAACATGTAGATTCAGGTTTTTAAATCTAAATACAAATTGTGAATGTACATCGGAGGTGAAGGTCAGATAATATCCTAGAAATTCACCAATTAGGTTATTCAAACCATTTTGTTTAGCGTTTCTATAATAACTTGACCTCTTTGAGATGTTATATTATCGTCAGACTTATGCTGACATACATCTAATCTGTTATTAATTTTGTATATTCACTATTCATACGATTGTTCTTCGGTTTTTGGTAGTAATATGTATATGAATTATGTGTATAATTTTACATGTTTGTCGATCCATTTTTGCATCATGGACTTTAGCAGATGAATTTTTCCAATTGGCTTTGAAACCGGATGTAAAAGAATTATTTACCAAGTTGGCTTTGAATTATGTGAATGTACAAAAAATTATGAATGATCTTGAGAATGGATCAAAGTTTTTTATTAACTACGGTCCCGTTAGGCTATGTCATTTCTAACTTGCAAGTAAATTTTATAGCAAATGTCTGCAATTAGTATACGGTCATAATTCCTATTAAAGTCAACGAAACAAATATGAGAAAATCTGATATTAAAGCTCAATCTGGAGCCATTAGAGATCAACAATGGCTAATTATCAATAAGCTAGTATAGATATAGATTGTATGTATGTATATCTACAACAATTGTATTGATTAGAAAGAAGAAGATTGGATGTTCTTTTTACATCTGTTTCTTATATACAGGCTGAGAGAAATGTAAAGTCTCTAACAAACTTTCCCGCCTAAACCTAACTAAGCATTTCTATTTTTAATTTAAATACTGGAATATGCCAATACCCCCCTTCAAGCTGGACTTTATAGAGGTTCAAATAGAAGACCAAGCTTGAGAGATAGTTCTTTGTATTGACCAGCGACAAAGGTTTTGTCATGATATCTGCAAGTTGCAGAAAAGTTCTAATATGAAAGATCTTGATGAAGCCAGAATTAACAAAATCTCGAACGAAATGGCAATCCTTACGAAAATGTTTAGTGCGTTCTTGAAAGATCTGATGCTCAGCAATATATTTAGCAGCAATGTTGTCACAATAGAGATTAATAGGTGTTGGAATATAAATCTAAAGATCAATGAAAAGGCCTTCTAACCAAACAAGTTCACTAGTAGTATAACTCATATTACGGTATTCCGCTTCAGCAGTACTCTTAGAAACTGTCTTTTGCTTCTTAATTTTCCAAGAAATCAAAGAGGAACCAAGAAAAATAGCATAACCAGATAGTGACCGAGCAGAAAAGGGACAAGTACCCCAATCAACATCACAGTATGCTATTAATTCTAGAGAAATGTTTGCCTTGTAAATCAAACCAACATTTAAAGTGCCTTTCAGATAGCGTAACACATGTTGTGCAGCATTCAAATGAGATTGTGTAGGTGCAGACAGAAACTGAGATAATTGTTGAACAGCATAGAAGATATCAGGTCTGGTGAGATTCAAGTAAAGTAACTTGCCAACTAACCTTCTGTAAATTTTAAGATCAGAAAGTGTTGGAGTATCATCAATGCTTAACTGCAAACCTTTTTGATAAAGGAAACACAGCAGGAGTACAATTGAGCATATTAGTATCCTTAAGTAAATCAAGGATGTATTTGCGTTGATTAAGTCTGATGCCAGAAGCAGCCCTAGAAACTTCAACCCCAAAAAAATATTTAAGATCACCTAAATCCTTGATAGTAAAAGCCTTATGTAAATCAGATTTGATACTCTGAATTGCATCAAAATCATTTCCAGTAAGAAGTAAATCATCCACATAACAAATAATGGTTGTAAAAGAAGTGTCTTGTTGTTTGACAAATAAAGAATAATCTTGAGTAGATTGACTGTAACCCATGTCAATTAAGAATTTAGTCAGCTCAATATTCCATTGCCTGGAAGCCTGTCTTAAGCCATAAATGGATCTTTTTAATTTACAAACGAAGTCTGGAGGAACATCATAGCCAGGAGGAGGTGCCATGAAGATATGCTCGTCAATAAAACCATGAAGAAACGCATTGTTTATATCTAATTATTGAAGGTGCCAATTATTTGCAGCAGCTAATGCAATTAAACATCTAACAGTTGTAAACTTGGCCATAAGACTAAAAGTATGCTTGAAATCATTTCCCTTAATCTGTTTATCCCCTCTTGCCACTAATCTAGCTTTACATCTTTCCACAGAACCATCAGGGTTAAACTTAGTTTTTAAAAACCCATTTTGAACCAATAACATGACCACCAGGAGGTAAAGGTGTCAGATCCCAAGTCTCATTTGCCTCAAGAGCGGCTATCTCTTTTTGCATAGCTTCAACCCATCTAGGGTCCTCTTTGGCTTGCTTATAAGATGTAGCTTCAGAGGTATTTAAAAAAGAATTAAGACTTGTCAAATTGTGATGGTCAAGATGAGACAGTGATGGTTCAGAAAACACATTAAAAATGTCTGATGTAACAGGAGAAGCAAGAGAAGTAGACTTGCCATTGGGAAGAACAAAATCATCAAACTTCTTAGGTAACTGAGAAACTCTAGAAGTTCTTCTAAGTGTGTTAGGAATATGTGTATTAGTTTGATGATAAGTTAAACAAAATACTTAAGTAGAAATCTAGTATTTGTAGCCTCAACGGATAAGACCATCTTGGCTATCCGTTGAAGGAGTAGCTTTACTTAAAAATAAGTTTAGTATCGTAGCACATTTCATTCTCTGGATTCAAGTTGTAACTCTTAGATGTTGTAGGAAATTATCAGTCATGTTGACTACTAGTGGATATGCAAATAGGAGGGCTAATTGTAAATATTTCATGCCTTGTAATTTTGTATAAGTGAAGAAGTATCAACTGATATTGAAGACCTTCAACGGATAAGAAACAAAGCTTCAACGGATAATATCCATCAACGGATAAGTGCTTCAACGGATAAGACTTCAACTGCTAATGCATCAACGGATAAAGCTTCAACGGATAAAGCCTCAACGGATAAGGCATCAATGGATGAAAGCTTCAATGGATGCTTAGTTCAATAGCAGTTGATAGTGATAATTCATAAGCTGTCAGAGGCACATGGGTTGACAGAGACAAACTGGAATGTGGCAGCCTCTAGGAGGAATCAAGAAAATGCAGTATTTCCATTCTGGTGCAAATAAGGGAGTATTCAAAGATCAACAGCTAAACCCAAATTGCATTGGATAGAGAAATGAAGAAGAAACATGTGAAGAGCCTCTTTAATTGTATTTTACAATTTTGTCTTCACTTGTAAACTTGGTGATATATAAACCAAGTAGCAGCTAGTAATTAGGTGTGAATTTTCAAGAGCTGTTTAGAAAAATCCAGAGAGAAAATCATCTAGTTTGTACTAGGAAGCAGCTGTGATTTAATTCTTTGAATCACAGATTTTCTGAAATAACACATCTCTGGTGGAACAACAAATCCACCAGAAAAGTTTTTAAGTTCTTTGTGTTCTTTACATTTATGTTTAAATATATATCTGTATGTATCAGCTTCAAGCCATTCACACACATTTGCTCATTAAAACACTTAGCCTTAGAAACTACTCAAAATTTGAAAAAGTTTTGAGATTTACATTTAACCCCCCTTCTGTAAATCTCATTTTTAGTCCACTGGGAATAACAATTGGTATCAGAGCAAGCTCTTAACATACAAAGAGTTTAAAGATCTATTTTGCTAACATCATGAGTGCACAGAAGAATCCTCCTGCTAGGAAGGATATTGGAATAAAGATTCCAGTCCTGGAAAAAGATAACTATCATCACTGGAAAGTGAAGATGCATTTACATCTTCTTTCTCAAGATGAAAGCTACATCAACTGTATTGAAAATGGTCCTCACATCCCTCACAAAGTGGCCACAGCTGCTACTGCAACAGTTGCTGTTGGACAGTCCATCCCAAGCCAAAAGCAGAATGGACTATTGAAGACATAGAAGAAATCCGCAAGGACAAGAAAGCCATGAACATTTTGTTTAATGGCTTAGATCAAGATATGTTTGACAATGTCATCAATAGTCAAACTGTAAAGGAAGTTTGGGATACTGTACAAATCATCTGTGAAGGTACTGAGCAGGTTAGAGAGAACAAGATGCAGCTTCTTATTCAACAGTATGAATATTTTCACTTTGAAGAAGGAGAATCATTAAATGATACCTTCAACAGATTTCAGAAACTGTTAAATGGATTGAAGCTGTATGGTAGAGTGTACCAAGTCAAGGATTCCAACTTAAAATTTCTGAGGTTGCTACCAAAGGAATGGAAGCCTATGACTGTAACACCCCCAAATCCGGGGTCGGGGATCCGGGTTGTCACGAGTTTCATTTCCCTTAATAACACCCACTCTTAATAAATAATCAACTACTCTGTACTGTGACCCCACAATAAACACACACACCACAAGTTATAGTCTCAGAGATGAATATCCAAAAATAATCACAAGTCGTTTTATTCCACAATTATATGCCAATACACCTTAAACAGGTTTCTGAATAAATTTACATTTCTTTGTCATTATTACAATTCATAAATATACATAATCTGATACATCAAAAGTTGAAAGCCTAGCCTATTGGTAGTTCCTACCTCAGCTACAGCGACATCAACGCCTATAGGAAGCTGCGGAATATTTCCTATCCGCTCGCGAATTGGGAGCTTGGTCCTGTTCATCTTGTCTATCTGATGTTGTGTGATGAAAGAAGAAAGCAAGGGTGAGCAGCAAGCCCACCAAAATAATATGTATAATGATTAACAATATATGAGCCTTCTCATAGTACTCATGAAGGTCTTGGTCAAAAGAAATGAACCAAGATGATATCTTAATGCGATGAAGTCGCAAAATATTCAGTATATATATACATATATACTTTTCAAAATATTGGAAGTCCTCTTCCATGCATAATACACACAGAGTTCCAGTGTATAACTGTATAAAAATATCGTTGCAAGGTGATCTCATATATCTAACCTTGTCTCAACATTTTTCTGAAAATCTTTGTCATGCATAAGATAATCATTTACTAGATATAAGTTTAAAAGATGAAGTTACAAGATACTCCAATATACTTATATCTTTTCCAAATACTACTTGAACTACCACCATTCAAGTTATAATTAGTTTCCAAAGTTCATCACATAGATGAGACTACAAGACCAGATTTGAATAGATTAAATCTTTAAAATATCATCAAAATAAAATGAAGTTACGAGATACTTCATTTGATGCAAACATCATTTTGAAAACTTGACCCTGCCAACACTCAACAATCGCCCAACCGTAGCCTTTCTATCGAAGTGCTCTGGGTAGTGTTGCAGAAATATCCAATTGGATGACGAACTCATTACGGGAGTTTGCCGCACCAGGAAGACCACTTACGATGATCAGTCGTAGTAGTGCAACCCCACCATTTTCTACATGTAGAGGAGAACCTGTCGGATTTACTTGTCAACCGAACACTGAACTCCTAAGGAATGGACCGCCTTAGCGGAACTTCCAGGCCATTTGGGCCAATATAATAAGGCTGGGCCGGCGCTACTCGACCACTTACGCCACTCCTAGTTCAGATGAAATCCATGACTCTGAAACGTAAAGCTCGTCCCCACTTTCCCCAAGTAGAAACTTGTTGATACGGCTCCACCAAGAAGTCATATCTAGTTGGAAAGGAAAACTCACCGATATTTCCCAGGCGATGCCTGTTAATGGATTAACTTGTTCCACGAATTTTACTTCCCGAGTATTGGGTAAGTAATCAAAAACTCTTTTATCAAAACAGCAACCTTGTTGCGAATATAAAACACACCACAGAGCCGGATCCCTCAGGTTTTGAGCGAGTATTTAAATCCCCTTCGAAAGGAGGATCTTAAATATAAAAAAATGAGTTTTGGGATCCGCTCTAACTTTTAAAATCATTTTGAAGACTCGCAAAATATTTTTAAGAATGTTTGGAGTGATGCTGATTTAACAAAATAAATCAGTCTCAATATATTAGAAAATATCTGAATATTATTATTTAAATAATATTCTCATAAAGAATAATCTTTATAAAAATAATTGAAGTAGAAGTTTTAAAACTTATACTTGAAATGAATATTAAATAACCAAAGATATACCTATATGAAAGTACTATCTTTATTTGAATAATCAAAAGTGAGTTTGATTATCGACACCTTATTCTTTAATAAAATAAAGAATATATCTCAGCAAATAATCGGAGTCATAGATCCTCAAATGAATATTCAAATAATATTCAATAAATAAAATAATTTGAGTCATAAGCCCTCGAATGAATATTCGAAATAATATTCAATAAATAAATAAGCTGAGTCATAAGCCCTCGAATGAATATTCGAAATAATATTCAATAAATAAATAAGCTGAGTCATAAGCCCTCGAATGAATATTATAAATAATATTCATTAAATAAAATCAAGTTATCGAATAAACCTTATTCGATTAATAGTTTTGAAAACTATAAACATATATATATATAAATATATATATATATATAAAATCTACTCGGGATCCTCGACTCCCGGTTTTAGAAAATGTTTTCACCTTTGGGTCCCTATACTAAGGGTATATGCAAATTACTGCTATTCTCTAGCATAGGTATTATCAACTGAACCAACAGATATATTTGGCAAGAATACGAAACAGGCATGCATATATATACCATATCAGCATGCTTCAATATATCGCAACATTTGCTAATTAACCAACATGCATCTATCGCAAGATAATGCATATACATATATACATCACAACAACAGTATAACGGATAGAAAACTTGCCTGAGCGACTTGGGGTGAAAAAAAGCTCGGAACGAGTCTGGTAACCTATAAACAACAAGTAAGTTGGAATTAAACCAAAGTCACTTGTAAATCTATACTTTAACTAACTTAGACTCTAACGCTTGTTTTGCGCTTACTGATTTGCTTAAGTCACTCGGGTACCCTCGGCTCCACCATTTTTAATAATTTAACCTTTACGAGTTTTAAGGCGATTCCTTCGCGAGTGTCTTACCAACTGCCTAACACACTTACCATAAATGTTTCATACATTAATTAACCCTTTTTGGTCTTTAACCTATGTTTCAAAGTAAAGCGAGGGGAAAAGTTTCGTTCACGAAACGCCGTTACTTGAAACGGTCGTTTCTCCTAAACCGTACATCGGAATCAAACGAACTACATATCAAAACGAAGCTCGTAACATGAACTATCTAAACATGGCAATGGTCAAAATCTATCAGGGTGTTCTCGGGTCCAAATATTATGAACAAAAGCAGTCTAAAGTAAATCGGACATTACGACGGCTATGTTTACGCGATTACCAATGTTTAAACTACTCCAATTAACCACCAACCAACTCATAACCATCAATACAACAAAACTTTACCTAAACCATACCACATCAGTCCATAATCTCCAAGGTTTTCAACTCAAACAACCACAATCAAGACCTATGAACTATAATCAAGCTTCAATTACCAAAACACTTCCAAATCAAACCAAACTACTAATAATCACAATCCATGCTTCTCATTTCATAAAACCAACCATTAAGCTTACTAACAAATAAAGTAAAGGCTAGGGTTTGAAGTTTATACCTTCCTTGGGAGGTGTTAAGTTGCTAGAAAGCCTTAGGGAGCCTCCTACAAGCTTGATCTTTCCAAAGAAATCAAGAACACAAAGTTAGGCTTTGAAGTTTCTAAAAGTCCGATTTAAAGAACTGTAAAAATGAGGGTCTTACCATGATTATTTGGACGAGACTTGTGAACAAGAGTTGTAGGCCATCTCAATACCTTTCCAATGAGCTATAGAACACAATATTTGAGTGAGAAATGAAGGAGATACAGCAGTTTTAGTGTGCTGGTTCTGTTTTGACCGAGAGCATGAAGAACAATGCCTTGGTTTCTTTTTGATTTTGATGAAAAATGATTTGCTTGGCTTGGTTGGTTTGATTTTTGTGTTGTTTTTAGTTAATTACCTTGTTGCCCTTGATTTTGTGTGGTTCTCATTCAACCACACCTCCTTCCTTCCCATGTCATGCCTATGTCATGTTGTGATGTCATCTTTCCCTCCTTGTCCTCCTCTCATTGGTTGGGTGATATCACTCCCTCTAATTCCTTTGCTTAACTTCCTAATCGTTTGCCTAATGACCGCTGATCTGTTATACGGTTCGCTTAACTTTCGTTCTCGTTTATCGTTTGAAGGATCATACCCGGGATCTTATTACTTAGGTTCCCTTAACCTTTCTCAGTACATTATATTCCTTTTTATGATCCTCTATTATAATCCTTTAATTTAAATCCTTTTTATCCTGTTACCTTATACTCAATTCTTTCCGCATCTAGGGTATTTCCGGGAAAAACCAAAGTGTTCGGAATTGGATTCTGACGATCTTTACATACACTTATATACTACATAGAGTACTAATAATATCCCAGAATATCCATATCAGAACCCCTACATAGTGTGGCGTGAAAAGTTTTTCTCATTTAGCAAAAACACTATTCATAAGGGTTTCAAAATTTCCCAAAAATTGGGGTTATTACAGTCTCCCCTCCTTAAAAGGATTCCGTCCCGGAATCAAATAGAAAATGAATAGGGATACTCTCTTAGCATTGCACTTTCTAACTCTCGAGTAAATTTTCCCACATTGTGGTTCTACCATCAAACTCTGACTAGTTTGATAACCCTTTTCCTAAGCAATTGTTCATTTTTCAATCTATAACCCTTCCTGGTTGCTCCATATAGGTTACATCGGGTTGCATGTCTATGCGCTCATATGCCCTTATTTATCTGGCATCCGAATTACACTTTCTTAACATTGATACGTGGAACACGTTATGAACTTGCTACATGTTCGGGGGTAGGGCTAGCTCATATGCTAACTTCCCAAAACGTCTTAATATATCCAAGGGTCCAACAAATTGTAGACTTAGCTTCCCTTTCTTTCCGAACCTCATCCTTCCTTTCCAAGGGAATACCTATAACAATACTAGGTCCCCCACTTCCTATTCCTTGTCCTTTCATGTCAAATCAACATACTTCATGTTCCCATCTTGGGCTACTACCAGCCGTCCTCTGATTAAAATCTATTATATCCTTGATCCTTTGGACTACTGCGGGTCCGAACATCTTGCGCTCTACAACTTCATCCTAACATAAGGGAGATCGACATTGTCTTCCCTCAAGGATCTCATAAGGCGATATCTCAATACGGACATGTGATCTATTATCGTAAGAAAACTCAATCCGTGTTAAGTGATCATTCCAAATTCTTTCAAGTCTATCGCATGGAATTTTATCACAGCTTCTAGCACTATAGCTTTGGCGTCTCAATACCCATTCTTTTCCAGTTCGTAATCGCTACTACCTTCCGTTCCTAATATTATACTGGTTATACTTTTGCTCGTTAGCGTTCTATAACCTTTTAATAACCACGTCAACCTTAGTATCACGAATGTATTTCCATTCCGAATATTACCACAACTTTATTACTCCTTTTTCAGCTGTTTCTATTTCCCAAAGTTTGATCAATCATATAGAAGTAAATGAATTTGTTGAGAGATCAATATGATCATGAACACTTGTTATATCGCTTAGTTAGTACAGAAGGTGGCCAGCCTTTAGTACTTGACAAGCAATTTAAACAATAGATGGTATCCTACTAGGCTTCTATCACACAGATAGATAGTCATTCGGCAATACCTCCCCTTTCTGGAAGGGTTGTTCTTCTCAGCTTACATGAAATGAAAAGAAGAGAAAAGAACGAATTGAAGAGAATTGTATATATGAAAAATATACTGCCACAAAATATCTGGCTTGGAACCTACCTCTGAACTATAGAGGTTTGTCATAGGAGAACAAAACATATATGTATTTATATCAGCATCAAGTATTATAGCATCGTATTTCCCATGCCTAAATATTTCTATTCCGTCCATCATTCTATGGACCCATGCTCTTCCTCGAGCTTATACACAATCACCTTTGAAACTCCCTCGATATCGAAAATCAAATCTGGGATCTCATTCTAGACATCATCGTTACTAGAATTCTATGCTTGCACCGTAACCTTCCTCGTATAATAATATGACTCTCTATTGATAAGAAAGAATAAATATTCAATAGGTAGATACTCTACTTAATTAGTCTATCAATGATAACTTATACACTACCACGACCCGATTAGTGGTACTCAATCTCAACACCCATTCCAATACAACTCTCATGGTTGTAATCAGCTCATTACTCGCAGAATCATTGTTGCCTTACTATGGTCCACCACTGACCTACTGTAGTCATTCATTTTCCATGAAGTCTTAATAGCTAACCATACGGAGTCCATACATCTCGTATCTAATTCTTCTAAGGAGGTAACATGATCACCGTTCATGATTCATGAAGAACACTCCTGAACTTGACGTACTTTCATGACATGAAGTAGATAAAATTGCAGAAGAGTTTCAGTCAAAGCAACGATAGCAGGTTAATACAATTCTTAATCGTATGCCTTCAATTGAAGACTTAACTCAAAGGTTCGTCTAGTCCTTTTTGAAACATGGTCCTGGCTTATCTCAAGATAGGACCTTCTAAGATAGATAGCCCGTTCATGGCGATTACACGAATTAAACCTTTACCAACTACTATTACGGTTGGGTATTGCACAGTCGTCAGGAGGAATGTCAATCTTCCAAACCATAATACAACCTTCACAGTTTTAACCATCATCACTGTATTCTTTTGGCACAAGCGCCTATAATTATCCTCTTACCTTTAAAGTGTCGGCCACCTCTTTAGCCTTTCCTGATAGTAAAATTTCCTTACAGTCAATGTCATTTTAACCACCTCCAAATAAATTTTCTACCTTATTTCAATCACAGCTTATGTGAAAATGCTTTCCTTAAAATCTGATGAGTAAAAAAAAAATCACCATTTTTTTTCCATAAGTTATTGCCTCAGTCTTTAGAGGTTAATCACTGTCATGACTGACTCTCAATCATAATTAGAACATCTTTTATCTAAAGTCCTAATTGCCCTGAACAATTTCGACCATTACTGGTTCGATCCATACTTTCTCGTGGTTTAACACGTGCCCCACTTGGCAACATTATAATTATGTCATATTTCCTTTATCAACATTTTTATTCTTGAGAATTTCGAATATTTCCTTTCTCCTTGTAAAACCTCTAAGGTTATCCTTTAATCGTTCCTCCTGTATTCCCTATATACAGGGCATATCAAAATACCACTTACTAATACTAGAACCATTGTCTATATACTTCTGAAGAATTTCTCCACTGATCCTTAAAGGTTATTATTACCTTAATCCTTTCCAATTCATACTGTCAAAACTCATACTATCCCTATTAAGGGTGAAATTCCAACCTTTATGCATTCCCCGAGGATTCATTTTAAGTTACCGATGTTCTATCCTTAATTCCACCTTTAAAAGGTACATGTATCCTTCCATGGATAAATCAAGTCATATATCCCTGATAAGGGTATCTTATTCAATCATTCCCACCTCGATAGTATATGCCTAATTTTCACAATAACATCTGTATTCAAAATGAGGTCAATCAATATGGCCTCCAAAAGATAACAACGGTTATCCGCTTTTCTTCCCTAATTTGGTAACGATAACAAGGATGTTCTGGAAGATATTGGTCGTGTTCAACGTGAACTTCTTTTTAATAATTCCTTATTTACTTTTGTTGTTTATCTCAACAGTCATCTCAATGTTGGGATATCTTTCATACCTGGCGTCTCCCTTTCTGGGTATCATGCCCCTGGTCTTACACTTCACATTCTTGAAGGTCACTTCCTTCATCCAATTTTCCTAATTTCTTACTTCCTTGTCTCCTCAGTCTATCTGCGTCTCATTATTTATCCTTCGAACTATCTCAAGGTTTCCTCGAATCCTCCCAACTTACAGGGGATAAAATATATGTATCTCTTATACCTTCAACCATCAATTTAACTCATGGTGAATCACCCTCATCCTGACGATTACATACTTTTCTATTTCTATTACTACGAGTCTTTAGGGTTTCCTCATACCCAATTCCTTTATCATTCCTCAAACTCTATTGCCTTTACATTCCTTTCCACTTCAGTTTCTTTTTATTTCCCTTTCTCTTATCATTATTTCATGAACCAACACAACATAAGCATTGATTTCAAACATCCCGTCATTCTGGATTCGTGTCCTTAGAACGAATCTTGACAACTTTTACATTTTAGATTCATAATTCATCATACTCGTCTGCCTTTGTTCTGGCTCTAAAGCTTTTACACTATCTCCTTATCTTTGGGAATTACTTTCCCGAAAACAATTGACTGAACTTAAATCAGTTTATTATAATCTCTTGCTCCGTGCCTTCCTTGGTCTTTCACCAGCGGGTGGTCTCTCTCTTAGGAGGGTAAGTGACAAAAACAGTCTTTTGTGGTTCGTCAATCATTCAGAATCTCAAATGATTCCTCTATTTCCTTTAGCCAGGCTTTTGCCTCGACTAGGTCAACCTGTTCCTTGGAACTCTGAGAGCTTAGAGACTTAAAGGTCCTGAAAGAATTTCCTATCGCATTGTTTCCTCAAGGTGGTGGTTGGGGATAATAGTCTAAGTTCTGTCTAGACAGGTCCATGAATTGCCGTATAGGAGTACCGTCTCGGGTCTCCTTTCCTTACTCGACTTTCTGTTTCCTTTGTATGAAATGTTTCATCCTACTCCCCATAATTGGGGTCATTTTTTTTCCTCATTTTCCACTCCATTATGTCATGGGTTCCTTCTATCTTGATGGCGACCTCCCTGACTATCACGTTCAGGGTTTGCTCTAAATCTTATTCCTCCAACTATGGCTCTCATCTAAGTTCTCATCCTTACGCTCTTGAACTTTTCGGAACCCAAATTCTATAGGAATACCTCATTATTCCCTTATCATCTTTCTCGGTATTAATCTCATATTTATTTGTTGGCTCTCTGCCTTCATTCATCACCTTTCTCTGGCACCGTATGCTCTTTTCCAATAATTCGGTCTCTATTGCAATCTCAAACAGCTTTTCGGTACCGGCTCCGGTTACCTTCACTACTATTTCCAAAATCTCTTATAAACTCTCCCAAAGACATTATCATCTTGAGTCTCTCCTTTTTTACTAAGGGCATCAGCCACCACATTGGCTTTCCCCGAATGATAAAGAATCTCATAATCGTAATCCTTGATTAGCTCTAACCACCTCATTTGGCACATGTTGAGCTCTCTCTACGGGAAAATGTACTAGAGTACTTATGGCTTAGGTAAATCTCGCACTTCTCTCCATACAAGTAGTGCCTCCAATCTTTAGGGCAAAACTATTGCCACGAGCCCAAGCTGATGGGTGGGGATATCGAATTTCATATTACCTTAATTGTCTTGACATGTACGCGATTACCTTACCATGCTGCATAAGCACGCACCCTAAGCCCTTGTGCGAAGCGTCACTACACTTCACAAAATCTCCTTTTCCATCCGGCAACGCCAGCATAGGGGCCGTCACCAACCTTTGCTTCAGTTCTTGAAAGCTGTTCTCGCATTTCTCAGTCCATTCGAACTTCTCAGTCTTACGAGTAAGCCGCGTTAAAGGGGCTACTATCTTTACAAACTTGAACGAACCTCCGGTAGTGACCGGCCAATCCTACCTCTGGTAGTCGACCAAACCATGGTCATCAATTCATCAGTGGTCCTTTATCCAATCCTGTCAGGATCCTCCATGGGATCCTCCTCAACAACTATCCCTTCTAGGACAACATCCTCAACCGCTACATCCTCAATACCAACATCATCCGGTCCTACATTCAACCCCCCTTCTGTAAATCTCATTGTTAGTCCACTGGGAATAACAAAGTGAAATAATATCAGATGTAGTATGTGGAATGAATATATCAGAAGAAGTAGATGTAGGAGAGTCTGCAGAAGTATTATCAATGACAGGTGGAAGATTAGAAGAAATAGGTGTTATCATTTCGGAATCAAATTCAGAAACAACTGGATTGACCTGAGGTAGAGTAGGGACAATAGGAGAAGAAACAGAAGTTTTGAATGGAAAATAATCTTCCTTAAAAACAACATCTCTACTAAGAAAAACTTGATGAGTTGCAAGATCATATAATTTGTATCCTTTCTGAGCATAAGGATAGCCAAGTAAAATGCATCTTCTAGCTCTAGGAGCTAATTTATCTGTTGTTTTGATAGCAGCAAAACATAAGCAACCTATGGTTCTTAGATTCTCATAAGAAACAGATTTCTTCATTAAAACCTCATAAGGTATTTTTCAGCCTAAAACAGAACTAGGCATCAAATTAATAAGGTAAGTAGCACCCAAAATACAATCACCCTAGAATTTCGTTGGAAGATTAGCATGAATCCTTATGGCTCTAGCTATATCCAATAAATGCCTATATTTTCTCTCTACCCTACCATTCGGTTGAGGATTCCCAACAATACCACTATCCCTATGGAAGCAAAAAGATTGGCACAATTCTGTTGTACAATTTCTGTTCCATTATCAGACCTAACAAACTTAACAGAAGTTTGATTATGATTATCAATATAAACTAAGAAGGCCTGAATAATACTAAAAACTTGATCCTTGGTTGTAAGTAAATGAGTCCAAGTGACTCTCGAAAAATCATCCAAGATAGTCAGAAAATATCGACCTCCAGTCAAATTTGGAGTCTGATATGGGCCCCACAAATCTATATGCAATAAATGAAATGATGCAGGAGCAATAAACGGTGAATCATTGAATGGTAATTTGTGATGTTTAGCAAGAATACAAGAATCACAACTGAATTTATCATGAAATTTGTTACAAGAAAACAGATTGGACAAGTGTTTCATTTTCCCTATAGAAGCATGTCCTAATCTTGCATGAAACACATCCAAAGCAGGAATAACATTGGCATTCAAATATTGTTGAGAAATGAGATTACAAGATTGAATTTCAGGAGAAAGAAACTTGTAAAGGTCATTTGATCTTGTACCAACAGCGTTGACAGTATTAGTTGAAAGGTCCTGAAATAGACAGGAATCTTTATCAAATTTAGTAATTAAATTGTTGTTATCCAACAACTTGCCAGCTGATAAAAGATTATGATGAAAATCTGGAACATACAAAACATTGGTAAGTCGAATGTGAGAAAACAAAGATACTGTTCCAGATTGAGAAACTAGTTTACAAGAACCATATGGTAAAGCATTTTAATAGGTTCTTGAAGAATTTGTAAATCATCAAATAAAGACAAGGAAAAAACCATACGATCACTAGCTCCTGTATCAATTATTCATAATGCAAAATTTGCAGAAGAACTAACAGTGGATGCAGAGACAATACCTGTAAAGTTGACAGAACTGGAATCATGTTCAGAAATAGACAATCCTGCATTTTGTTGCATCATCTTCATGATTTCTTTGTAGACATGTGAAACCAGCTGATGATCCATAGATTGAGCAGCGAGAGAAAGATGTGAATCAAATGATATATCCAGAGGAGATGCTCCAAGAAGACCAGAAGTATCAGCAACATTAGCTGCAAATTTGGTAGAAACACCAGAATTCTTTCCTTTAAGATTCATATACCATTCTGGAACTCCAGTCAGTTTGAAACATTGATCCACAGTATGTCCTTTTTTCTTGCAATGATCACATGTCAAATCAAACTTAGACCTCTTAAAATCATTCTTATTCTGAAAAGACCTTGGAACAGAAAATGAAGGCTTATTGTTATAAAATGCACTAACATCAGGAACCTTAGACATGTTAATAGTCATACTCTGTTGTTTCTCAATCTGTTGTAAGATATAGTATGCCTTCAAAACAGTTGGTAATGGTTCCATGCTCAACAGATTAGTCTTAACATTATCATAGTTCTTATTAAGACCACAAATTAATTGAATAAGCTTCTTAGTCTCTGCTGCTTCATTAGCTTTCTTCAACAAGTCACAAGTACATTTTGCTAAAGCACCACAATTACAATTAAATTGTCCTTCAAGTACTTGTAACTTGTCCCACACATTCTTAAGTTTTCCATAATATTCAGCAATCGACAGATTATTTTCTTCAATCTTAGACAGACTAGTCTGAAGTTCATACAGCAATGGAGCATTTGATTTACCAAAACGCTCAGAAACATCAAGCCAAACATCACGAGCAGTAGAAGCAAAGATAAAGCTGTCAGATATTACCTGTTCCATAGAAAACGTAAGCCATGACATCACCATATAATCATTTCTAGTCCATTTGTTGAAATCTGATGATGTAGAATCAGGCATCGATAATGTTCCATCAATAAAACCGAGTTTATTTTTCGCACCAAGTGCCAATTTCACTCCACGACTCCAGTTTATGAAGTTATCACCATTAAGCAACAAATTCCCCAATTGTTGTCTCGGATTATCACCGGAAGAAAGAAAATATGGATCGTTATAGTTGATTGCAGCATTTTGCAAATTAGTGTTTGTATTCTGATTTTCGGTTTCAGTCATATCTATTTCGTAATCAAGAATGAAATAGAGATTAGAATCAGGAGAATAATCGAATTCAGAGAGAGATCCGAGAGAAAGAGAGATAAGGAGAGAGATTCAAGAGAGATAAGAGAGATCGTAATTGCTAATCGAAGAAATTAGGGTTTCGATTGATTCGATATCAAAATCAATCAAGAACTCCACAAATCATCAGAGGATAGCTCTGGTACCATGAGAGAATCTGATATTAAAGCTCAATATGGAGCCATTAGAGATCAACAATGGCTAATTATCAATAAGCAAGTATAGAGATAGATTGTATGTATGTATATCTACAACAATTGTATTGATTAGAAAGAAGAAGATTGGATGTTCTTTTTACATATGTTTCTTATATACAGACTGGGAGAAATGTAAAGTCTCTAACAAACTTTCCCGCCTAAACCTAACTAAGCATTTCTATTTTTAATTTAAATACTGGAATATGTCAATAAAATAGCTTACAAATTTTTGTACTATTAACAAGTGTTTGTGTTGGCAATTATATAGTATAGTTTTTATCTATCAAATATAACAAGATGCAATTCTGTAAACTAAAATCTCTATGAACATGCAAATTTGACATTAAAAGGTGGATAGTTTTATTTGGCCATTAAATTTGATGCAATACTAATATCCATTCAATATAATGTAAGATAATTTTATTTGGCTAATAAATTTTAAGTTCCAGATTACCAAAAAATTAACTTTAAAACATTATTCCCATTTTACAAAATATATCTGTATTACCCATTTTCTTGAACCGCGCGAAGTGCGGTTTTACTACCTTTTTTTTGACAAATATGGCTTATAACCTTATAAATGAGTATCTGTTCTCAGAAATCTCGGGTTAAGCGAGGATCGAACCCAGTACCTGGGACGACAGAGGGTAAACTCTTAAGACTTTACTACCTAGTTAAAATAATAAAACTGAAGGGAAAATGGAAGATAAGAATATTGCAAAATATCTTGAGCATATTTGTATTATGATATCTATATTTGATATTGAATCTCTAATATGAACAACAAATATCACAATAAATAAAGATGAATTTTGTTGGTTATACAATATAGTTTTATTTTAAGGCCTTTTTTTTTAACAAAATAGGACATTATTACATACAAATCGTATAAGTAAATTAATGAAAATTAAAATGAAAGGAAAATGTTAAGTTTTTGATGAATTATCATTATTATTGTATTCTAATATTTAGGATAGATTAATAATAGTATTCAAATTTTTATGATTTCGTTATGTAATCACCTTTAATATAAAGTTTTTTAAAGAAAAAGATTAACGATAAATTATATATTTTGAATTAAAAAAAAAACAAATTAATAATTTTCAAATATTTCCTAATTTTTTGCAATAAAAATATATATTTATCTTTCGAAATTTTTCGGTATTTTATATTTAAAATATGTAGTATCACTACATGACTCCTACTTTATTTTATTTTATTACTTTTTTTAATTTTGATAATTATTAGTGGAAAGATAAAATACAACATATTTATATATTCTCTTTGGTAAGTAATACATATTTTCAGTAGTAGTCTGTACTTCAAACCGAATGCTAAAGCAATATTATGTAATTTTGCAAAATTATAAAGAATTGTTATGGAGCTGTGTTGACAAAAAATATGTTTTATTTTATAATGTTTAAACAACTAGACGTCAACCTAAGACGGAGCCGAGTAATATTAAAATAGATTTTTCTCTAAGTTGAATAATTGACTGTTGTTTCAATACTTTATTTTTATATTTTGCAGATTTTATATATTAAGGTGTAACATTGTAATTTTCAATTAACAGATTTTAAAATAACTTATGTTGAGAATTTATATTTTTAACTTTTTGAAAGTTTAACATGTGTCGCCATGACGCCGAGTAATATTGAGTTCAAGTTCATATGTATAATGTGTTAAATATATTATTGCAATATATGTAAAAAACACATAAAAAAGGTTTATAAACTGAAAAAATCACGTAAATAATATTATCAACAAATAAACAATACAACATGGAACACAAAGAAAATATCAATACCTTGCATAATTTTAAAAATTAAAATTTTATTGAGCGCGGCATTAATATAGGAAAGAATGCCCAAAATACCACTTTCCAGCTTCAAGTGCCCAAAATACTCACCGGCGGGAAAACTGCCCAAAATAACCACTGAATACGTATTTTAAAGATGCGTATTCTATTTTTAAAAAAAATACAAAGAATACGCATGTGAGACATGTAAATACGCATGTCTCACATGCGTATTCTTTGTATTCTTTAAAAAAAATAGAATACGCATGATGGTAATGCATATTCCGTGGGTATTTTGGGCGGTTTTTCCGCCGGTGGGTATTTTGGGCAAATCTCCCCAAATGGTGGGTATTTTGGTTTTTCACCTGTGAGTTTAGGGGTCTATTTATTTTAATTTATTTTTAGGGATCTATCTTTTGCCTTAATTTATTTTTTTGGGTCTGTAATTATATAAAAATGGACAGAATTATATTTGTGTGATGGTCTCCGGCCAAAATAAAATAATATATATTATTTATGTGGAAAAAATATTATATTTAACATAAAATATTCAGAATAATAGATTAATATTCAAAATATAATACTATATTATAATATACGAAATATTAAAAATTTGATTGGTATTGTTCTTATTTAGTTTACATAATTAACCCTGCTAAATGATTACATTATTTTACTTAATTACTCATTCTTAATTTAATTTGTATATAAATCAATTAAAATAAAATACGTTAACTACTTTATTTTCTCCAACTAAAATTAACTCTTTTCCAAAAATATAACGGGCAATCGAACTACGCAACCTTTTCTTAAAATAACTATACTCAATATATTTAGTTGGATTTATTGCATCGAGCCAAAACAAAATAACAAATTGTGCGGTTAAAAAAAAAAAATTAAACCGGACTAAAACAAAATTAGAATTGGAATACAATTCGTTTGTCGATAACTTATGTTAACAAACTAACGTTACTACTCATTCGGATTAAAATAAAATAATATTCAACACCAACTAAAATAAAATAAAAAATAAATTAAATATAATTATTTGAATTTTATTAATATAGCGGGAATATATTATTATGGATTTCTTCTATATTTAATAATATATACATTATTTAAAATAAAATAAAATTTATTTAAAACAATTGTGCATCGCACGGGTTATAGGATAGTATTATATTATAATTGATGAAACATTAAAAGATTGGTTTGTACGGTCTTTCATTAAATTACTTAGTTATCCTTAATTATTTTAATTATAAATGAAATTTAATTTCTTTAATAATTCTAATTATATCCTTTATATATAATATGTCTCACGAATTTCTAATTCAAAACTTTAGTCATGTATCTCCAAAATAATATCAATCGTTGATCTCATATAATCAAAAATGAACAAATAAGATTATATTTTATTAGAATAAGTTTGATATTAATATAAATATAAATTGAAAATAATTATATTATTCTATTATTATTATTCAATTACCAATTGTGATATAATATTTTAATATAATCATAGATATAATATGATTAAAGATTTAAAAAATCATAAATATAAATATATATTACATTGTTCTACATTTTTACTGCTATTCAAACACAAAATATGATAAAATGATATAAATATGATTAAATATTCTATTATATACGGTTGTAATAATTTAATTTTGTATCCATATATTACTCAATATTATACATTCGTTGAAATAATATTATAACAAGTATCAAAATAAAAATAACATTGAAACATTATCATAAATAACAATACATATACATTAAATAATTATATAAATAAATTTTAAAAATTTAAAATTTAAAAAATTAAATTAAAAAAAACCCGTATAACAATCAAATAAACAAGCCAGTATGATCGAAATACATGTGCAGCTCCTAAATTATCTTGTTCATCTGCAGATCCAAATTGACTGATTCAAAAATACAAACAATGAGTTCCAAAACAAGATCAGTGAGGCTAAGAAGATTATTATCACTCCCCATACTATCAGTTTTTGTGTTAGTGGGTTTCATATATTACATAACTATATTCATATTTCTTGAAGATTGGTTGAGTTTACATTCTTCAGCTGGTTCTTTAAACACTCTAATCTTCTCTGTTTTGTCTTCTTTCACTCTCTTTTCTTTCTTGGTTTGTGCTACTACTGATCCGGGTCGGGTCCCTTCTGAGTATGTGCCTGATATTGAACATAGTGATGCTTCTGATCAAGAATCTAAGAAGAATGTGAGTCTTTTGTTGTTTGGCTTAAAGGAATGATTTTTATTTGACCCTTTTGTTTGTTTTGTTATATCTGATGGTTGAGTGTTTGATTGTGTGATTTTTGGTTTGATTTTGAGTTTAAATTTTGATATTGAGTTTTTAATTGTTTCTAAAAAGAATGTGATTTTTTTTGTTGTTGTTTGGCTTAAAGGAACGATTTTTATCTGACCCTTTTGTTTTTTTTGTTATATGTGATGTTGGTTTGATATTGGGATTAAATTGTGTGATTTCTTTTAATTTTTGTGGACTATTTGGTAATGTAGGAGGTTGTGTAAGTAAATGGAATTTTATGTTGGTTGAGGTGAAACCGTTGCTTAATTATGTTGTCCTAATAGTGATGCTTCTGATCAAGAATCTAAAAAGAATGCGAGTTTTGTGTCTTTGGCTTAAAGGAATGATTTTTTATGTGACCCTTTTGTTTGTTTTGTTGTATGTGATGTTGGTTTGATATTGGGATTAAATTATGTGATTTCTTGAATTTTTTCTATATGGACTAGTTGTTAAAGTGGGATGTTGTGTAAGTGAATGGAATTTATGTTGGTTGAGATGAAATTATTGCGTAATAATGTTGTCCTAATAGTTTTCTATATTTGCTTTTGTTAATTGTGAGGAACAACCAAAAACCACCTTATAATTTTGAAAAATTGAGGTGTTTATTGTTTGTGTGAAGGTTTTTTTGTCAGTATTCACTTAGGATGTATGGGATGTTTGTAAGGATTCAGATGCTGTTTGACTAGTAGTGGACGAGAGTCAGTTCTGATTCTATATGTGTATTACGTAAAGGATTAGCCTTTCATCTATTAATAGGGAATATGTTACTACCGTATTTAGTGTTAATATATCTACACAGCTCCCTGCGTACCTCAGACTAGTATTGGATGGAGACATGGAGGTTGTGAAAGTTAGAAGAAGTGATAACTGATAAGAGATGTTAGATGACTCATTTTACTTCATTCTCTATTTGAATCATTTTAATACATTCTTTTCTTGAATCATCTTGTCCTGTAGATAACTTGAACATTTTTTTAACTGTAATATGTCGAAGGGTCAGACTCGGCAACATTATTAAAATTTTACTTTTTTTGGCCTAAAGTAACTGCCTGAGGTTAGAGTGTCTGCCATCGGCAATTAAGGAAAAATAAAGACTCGGAGTAACAATCACAACAGCTCTCCTTTTCATCGATGCTCAGTACGAGTTATCTTTCCATATAATATATCTGGGTTTTGATCTTTGTCATCTCAGACATGAGCTCAGTACGAGTTTCTAGATGTTGATGGAACATATGTGGTGATTAAGGATCAACGGGCTAAGGTTAGTGGTGGGTGTCTTCTGTTGGTTTCTCGTTACGAGGGATTATAATATTTCAATGACTTCCTAGAGCAAATCTTTCTTTCTTCCATTCCCCTTCTACAACAAATGTTGGTAAACTGGTATTTTTGGATATGATTATTCTCAACCCTTAAAAATTGAAAGAAAGTAGGCCGTAGGTGGTAGTCTCTGAAGGAAGATTTAAGTAAGATGCCAGTGAAAATAGTGATGCATTACAGTAGTAATCAACTAATTTCCTATATTACCTAGGCAAAGTATAAGGGTGAACGGCCTCCATATAAAGTAAATATTTAAATCTTCTTATTCGTTCTTTCCAAAAAAATTGCTGGGTAGAGTTTTTTAAGTTAGAGTTTCATTTATTCTTGTAAATGGTGATGCATATAAAAATTTCAATGTATGAGGAAGGATTTCACTTTTAAACTGTTTTCGTTATTTCATTGTCTATACTTTTTTGTTTCTAATAATCTGTTACTTCTTACTATCTTCAAAAGTTTTTTTAGGTTTGATCAGTCTTGCAAACTAGTATTGTTGAATTCTATAATTCTGAGCATGTGAAACATCTTCTATCTTGGTATATGTATTTTTATAAAAATATTCAAGCTTGTCCAGGATGTACAATTGAGGCGATGTGACAAGTGCTCTGCATTTAAGCCTCCTAGAGCCCATCATTGCCGTGTCTGCAAAAGGTGTGTCTTACGAATGGTAGGTCACTATTCATTTTCATATTCTTTTATGAACCAAGTATTTGAAGGTCATCAAAATTAAATGCTAATTGTTAAACTTGTAATGCAGGATCACCACTGCTTGTGGATTAATAATTGTGTTGGACACAGGAACTATAAAGCCTATGTTATTCTTGTTTTTTATTCAACAGTGACAAACATTCATTCTTCGGTATGCATATTGTATGGCATCTCTTCAAATTAACGTGCTAAACAGCATGAGTGACTGATTGTTGTGTCATGCGTAGGTTATTATCGTTTGCTCTGCGATTCTGAAGGACTGGGCTTTTAGTGGAACAATTTCCCTCAAGATATTTTATGTGAGTTTCTGAATATGGTTAATTCGTTACAAGGATAACTTATCTGTTGACCGAGTAGCTTAGTGGTGTATTATAAAGAAAGATCCCTGTAAGTAATTATGCTTTTGTCTTTTCTTGCACGTTAGGTTTTGCATTTATGGGTAAAGGGTTGTCCTGACACTATTTAGACAGGCCGTTGCCAACTTTCTGCTTTAAACTTTGTATTATATTACACTGGAGTGGAAAAAACTTGCTAAGCTATTTGGTCAAGAAAAATTAAAAAAAAAACCATAATTTTCTTATGGGTAATGCGGGACTTCAGTCTCAAAAAAATTTTTGAAATAAAATTAAAAGGATCATTGACCTTTTATTTCTTCTGTAAACTTTTTAAAAACTTCCAAATTTCTTTTTTGAATGGGTGTAATATATATCTAAGAGCTATTGAGGTATCATGTAGGTATATAAAGGACAAAATAATTTTTATCATACAGCTTGCTCAGATTTAGTGGATGATTTTGTTTTTGCCATAAATAGACTCAGCAGACATTGTTTAAGGAACTTTGGGCGAGGATTGTGTCTTAGGGACTGTGTAATTCTTACCTATTACCCTTGGAAGCTGATCCATGTGTATTGTTAGCTTTTCTATAGTTGGATTTGACCAGGCTTGTCTCTTTTCTTTCAATATAGGAAATAAACCCACTTAAAGTAAGAGTTTTCCCTGTTCTAATGATTTGAAAGTCTAGATGAATGAAGTTTATTTATTCTTGGGGTAAAAGAGCTGCATGTATTTAGCAAAAAAGAAGACAAATGGAATGAGCTGAAAGTCCAATTGAGTTGGCACTTAATTTGTGGATCTTCTATAAGATGCTGCTCGAGATGGGTAGCTGCATTCACCACTTTAACACTCCCCCCCTCCCAATAACCTCGTAGATTCTGTATTTTTGACACTTTTTCTATATATCATCTCGGTTCGACTCAGGAAAAGCTAACAGAACTTTGTCTTCAGATTTGCAGTGCAATTATGACAATGGGATTTAGCTTTACACTAGGCACTCTCTTGGGCTGGCATTTATATCTCATCACCCGGAATAAGACAACTATAGAGGTACAGTGTCTATATTACAATCTGATGTGCCAAGTTCATATATTATTGTTATTTTGGATTACGCTCATAACTTTGGATTCTTTCCAGTATTACGAATCAGTACGAGCAGAATGGTTGGCCAGGAAATCTGGGCAGAGCTATCATCATCCTTTCGATGTTGGTTTTTACAAGAATATTACCCTGGTCTATTCTCTCGCTCCCTTTCCTCTCCCTCTCTATTTAGTCGTAGATATTTAATCCCTTCCTATTCAGCATTAAATTATATATAGTCTATACCCTATTTAAATTATATAGTCTATACCCTATACTCACCATCATGACACGTCATATTCATGTTTGTCAGATATTGGGACCAAACATGTTGAATTGGTTATTCCCAACTGCAGTGAGTCATTTAAAAGATGGTATCCAGTTTCCTACTGCCCGAGATAGCTTATAGCATTCTCAAGCATTATCAATGCAAATTTCAAGGTTTCTCATGTGAGATACAAGTACAGTTCATTCGTGCTGCTTAATGTTAGTGTGATAAGCGACGAGGTTATAGGCGTACATTACGTGAACGAGATTATTTTGCTTCCCTGTCAAAGGATCTCTATTGTAAATGAGATAGTTTTTTGTAATGATGGATCACCTTTGATGCTTGTAAAGTAATCTATCCTTTGATACATATACTTCACCGTTATTAAGCAATTTGTATTAGCAATTAGCACCACATTTATTGATTTATCGACAAAATTATGTGCTCGGCAGGATTATAAGTTATTAAAGGCGGGCTTGTTTGGCAATTCCGATAAGCCAACTTATTGGCTTATAAGCCCGTAACAGCTTATTGATGAGTGTTTGTCGATTCAACTTATAAATTGAATTTATAACTTATAAGTTGATAAGTTGAATGTTAGTAATGATGTACTTTTTCTCAACTTATTTTTTATTTTTCATTTTTTTATCAAATTTAGTTTAAAAATATACTTTTAAAATGTTAATGACACTTTAATTTATATAAATTAAGATAATTATATTTAAAAATTATTTATTTTAGTTCATTTAAATAAAAAAAATTGTGACTTATAACTTAAATTATCCAAACGCATATATAACTTATAAGCATTTATTAACTTATCACTTATCAGTCACTTATTCGATTTTTCGATTTAAGTTATAAGTTACTTATTTTAAAATTTTCCAAACGGACACTTAGTATTTTGTACTGTGAATATGTATTTCATGGTAGCTTTTCAATTTAAAGTATAATGTATGAGAACTCTTGGTTTTTTAACCACAAGATCACGACACAGCCTATGTTTCTGCACAGATCAGCTGTTATATGGCGATTTTATGTCTACTTTTTCAAAATTTGACCGCATAAAAAAACAGTTTTCTAGCCAAAGCAAGTTGATATACATAATTTGTGATCTAAAGTAGACATCACAGCCTTAAAAAGTCTCAAGATCAAAAGTTTGGCCTGAGACGTAACAGTTAGATGATAACGAGGTCAAAAAAGTATCATGATTACTTAGTTTGATTGTTAATTTGCATCAAAATCAAGATTAAATGAATAAGCCTTTATGGAAATTCATGTACCAAGTAATAAGTCGAGTAGAAGATATGTACAGGCAGAGAAGCGGATCCTCTAAGGGGCAAGGGCAAGGGGTCATCAGACCTCCTTAAATTCTTAATTTAGTTAAATATGTATAATCAAATTATATAAAAACTAAAAATGACTCCCTTAACTTTTTGTAAAAGAAAGATTGCCCCTTATTTCAAGTTTTTTGATGTAAAAAATCTTTTTATCGGGGCAACATTTATAAGTGAATAGTTATACATTTTTTGTTTTAAAAAATTATGAGTTCCAAAAGAAAGTTGAAGCTAGGATTAAATGACAAAAAATGATAGCAATAGATATTAAACGAGCATTTATAGTTAAACCATTTTAACACCATTAATTTTGATTTTGATAGAATTATAATGAAATTAATATGAAGTTGATATTTTGTCTATCATACATCAATCCACATAATTTTTTATCAGCTTTTCATTAAAATTCTATCGTTCAGAATTTGATCAAATACGTCTTCTAATCACTTGTAAATCGGCTTTTTAACTATATAGTTGATACAAGAACCAAAGTTGATTTTTAAAATTTGAATTGTATTTTTGACCTCGTTCAAAAGATGGTTGAAAAACACAAAGATAAGGGTGTAATTCGGTCTGGGCTAGCCGGGTATAATTCGAGCCAGATTTAATTGAGTCGAGTCGGCTCATTTACTTAAACTAGCCTAAACCTCTGTCCGAACCCGACTCGTTAATTTTCACGAGTTAAGTCGAACTGGCTCATTTAGCTAAACGGGTCGGTTTAACGAGCCGGGTAAGTCGGCTCGATCAATTTTACAGTAAATCGAGCCTAAAATGTTATCCGAATTCGTTATCCGAATTCGGCTCATTTAATTTCACGAGTCGAGTTGAGCCGACTCGTTTAACTAAACGAACCGAAATCTCTACCCTAACTCGAGCTCGTTTACGAAATGAGCCGAGCCGAGCCTAGTAAAACGAGTTCGAACCGGGCGAACTCGCGAGCTGCTTAGATCGTATTACAGCCTTACACAAAAATATTGAATATCCTTGAATTTATATATTGGGTTTATATTTTTTTTGAGCCGAGCTCGAACTTATTTTAAGTCGAACTCGAGCAGAACATGTCAAATGCTCGGCTCGAACTCGTTAAAAAAAAATTCCGACCCCCTTATATTGGAAGCTGGATCCGCCACTGTGTACCGGGATACTTTAATTTGTACGAAACAAAAGATCGCAATGCAATGAGCTTGATGAGATAACTCCAGGGTTTAAGAGCTTATTTCTTGTCATCCTACATGATTATCGGTATGTAGTCGCTGTTAATGGTATAGGTGAAACTAGTTTCGGTAAGAACTACAGCGAACAACTGCATAATGAAGAAAGTATGTCTGAAACCCCGTATGGACAGAAGTTCTAGCTTCTGCATAGACTCTCCCTCTTGCCATCTTTGAGTACGCCTGGTTTTAGTAGTTCTCATCTTACTCCAGTTTTAAATGAATCATATGAAGCCATTGGATCTCTCAATCAGTCTACGTCTTATTCTCCCAAGAAATCCTGACAATGAGATAGATATGGTGAGATGCAGAAGTGTGGAAATCTCGGCTCATGGTATTACTGAAAAAACCAAGGCTTGCGTTACTGGTCGATTTCTTCCTGAAAAACCCAGAACTGATTTTACTTTTCCACAATTAGCTGTGGATTTAAAGAGTTGTAATCATCCCAGTGAACATTTTGAGGTGCATTCTCATATCCGCACTCCCAGCAGCAGCGGTCTAGCAACCAGGCAATCATATAAGTTCTCCTTTGGCATCTAATGGGCCAACAAGGTCTCATCCTGTGCTGTTACATGCATTTTCTGATTCCTTTCTGCCGGAACATGGAGGAAGCTCTGCATTCTATTTCGAAAAAGGAACAAGTAAATCATCCTCGTTAAAAGTTGCAACCCCACTGCTGCCTTCAGAAGGAGTTTATGCTGCTTTGGCCAAAAAGCCTGCACGGATACAGGATAATGGTAATCTCATTGCTTCAGAAGTTCAAATCAAGTTACTGTTCTAATGACTGTAACTATCATAGAATATCTCTTTTTAAAACGTCATGGGGATACAGCATTCGGGAAAGACCAACATATCAAGCACCCAAGAGCCAAGCAATTGCCTGAGAAGTAACAAAGAGAAGTAGTATTAAGTATTAACTACTTTCCTGTGAAGAAATAGAGGAGCAGAATCACAAGGATATAAGTTTCAGAGGGATAAAGCACTTTACATAGCTGAGAAGAAGTATGTAAGTGTTTATCTGCCCCAGGCAACCTTTACGAATGCCCTCAACTGTTTAAGAAGAGTGTCATTTTTAGGAGTGTGATTAATTACTGTGAACAGCAGGCTATTGGGAAATATAACAAAATGATAGCACTAACAGAGCTCAAGATATATAAATGATTACTGATGTCTTAAAGCAGAAATTATTTTTCAGAGGCATTTAGCTTAAAGAGTGTTGCTCTCAACCACAAATTAATTAATCTCCTATGGAAAAATACAACAAAATTACGAGGGTGGATATTAATCAGTAGACCAAACTAATATTATTAGAAGTTTGACGTTGTATGATTTAAGAGATGTACAGGTAAAATAAATACCCATATGCAGTCATAAGAAGCCCTGAACCACTGCTAAATAAATAGTATACCCCATTTGAAAATGGCTGCCATAATTGTCAAAAAATTCCAATGCACCAGAAAATTGTTATACATGTCAGTTTCAACCAAATAGTTATATTTTTTGACATTTTTTCTTTTAGTACTGTCAGTGGTTTGGTTTAATAATATTTTCAAGCTAAATATTGGCTTTTGAGGAGAAATCAATATTTTCTACTTGATCAAAAATGAGTATATGAAGAAGAATTATAACTTCTCATGAAAGCTACCTCTGAAAAAGCAAAAATCTATTCAAGCTAAGCCTTATTCCGAAACTCAATCTGCATCTGCATAAAAAATGCAGGGTCGGTCAACAATAACTAACATGAATGGGAAGTAGTACTTGAAGTCATGTGGCTTCGAGTAGCATTGGAATGGAAATATCTTTTAAATTATTTCAAGAGAGTCAAAGAGAAAATTAACCTTCTGAAACTAAAGCTTTGACCCAAAATCAGCAGACTCCAAGAACAGAAAATTCAGAAGAATTTGATTAATTTAAATAGAACAAATGACTTCCATCAAACAAAGCACTTTCCTTTTCAGCCATTCCGCGAGAGTCGTTGTCACTTCCTAAAATCTGAAGCCTTTTATACAGAACTCAGAAGGGCAGCTTCATTCATGTTCTACAGTAGATCAACCTGCATTTGCTGTTAATCGAATTCTGGGTCACCGTCTCTGTTAGAAATTAATATGGTACTACTACCATATGTGAAACTACTTGTAAAATTATTTTTTTATTCATTCAGGGCGCTCGGCCGGTGCTCCTTTCTCAAACCAGAATATGAGAAGTTACAACAACTGCTATTTTATTAATTGAAGAAGACTTATTTATAGAAATCTATTATGAAAGTACAATAATGATTATCAATAAGTTAGTAATTTTCAAAATTTTCTTATAAAAAAGACTCAATTTTTAGTCTTGCTTTACGCCTTTGAGAGATCTAGAGCTACTGCTAGTGTTAAACTGTTAATTATTTCATTCAAATATTATTGGTCAATTAGCAATTACTACTGTGTATTTTTAACTCAGAACATGTTATCAAAAAATATCTATAATAAAAGAGAAAATCATAACAGTTGGATTACTTGAGATTAACCAACCTGTTCTGTGCAGCGTATGTTTTGAGCATTGAGTTGCAACCTCCCAAATAAAGTGTTCTAATAGAAGTGAGCTCCTTCAGTCCTCGAAGCTCGGTTAAAAGACTACAATCTGCAAGGTCTAATATCTCCAACTGTGTCAAGTTGGATAAATCTGGTAATCTTTCCATATCCGTACAACCAGCAATGCATACCCATTGTAAATTAGGAGGAAGTTCCGGAATGGACAACAGGTAACAACAATTCTTAAGTTCAAGATTTTTCAGTGCTGTCAAGTTGCAAATAGTGTCCGGGAGAGTCTCGAGGTCATAGTTATAACTCAATTTCAGCTCAACAAGCTTACAGAGACATCCTAATGAATGTGGTAATATTGGGACAGTTAGATACTCCACAATAAGCTCTTTCAGGGATTCAAGATTTCCCAATTCCATAGGCAATTCTTCCAGGTTAATGCAACTGTAAATGTCCAGAACTTCCAATTCCCTTAAGTTACAAATGGTGTCTGGAAGAATTTCAAGGTTTCTATTACCTCTTAATCTCAGTGTGACAAGGTTAGTAAGACGTCCGATTGAATCTGGTAATGTTGGAACACGCAGTCCCACTGCACTGAGCTCCTTCAGGGATTCAAGGTTTCCCAATTCTGCAGGCAATGTTTGTAGACTGCTGCAATGACTGATATTTAGAGTTTTCAACGCTCTCAAGTTGCAAATGGTGGATGGAAGAGATGTGAGGCTATAATTATCATTTAATTTAAGTTCAACAAGCTTACTAAGACTTCCAATTGTATTTGGTAACCTTGAAACTCCTGTATTACCTGCCTTGAGCTCTTTTAGGGATATGATGTTCCCTAGTTCTACTGGAAATGCTCTCAAACTAATGCAATTCTCAATATCCAGAACTTCCAGTGCCCTTAAGTTGCAAATGGTCTCGGGAATAGTTACAAGCTTTTTGTTAGAACCTAATTTCAGCACAACAAGCTTACTAAGACGTCCAACTGATTCTGGTAATTCTGAAATAGCTAGACATATCACTTCCAGTTCTTTTAGGGATTCAATGTACCCTAGTTCTGTAGGCAATGCTTCCAAACTCACGCAAGAAATAATACTTAACACTTCCAATGCTCTCAAGTTGCAAATTGTATCTGGAAGCTTTAGAAGGTTTGTGTTATGACTTAGTTTTAGTACAACAAGCTTACTAAGACATCCAATAGAATCAGGTAATTTTAAAACCTGTAGAAACTTCCCATTGAGCTCTTCTAGGGATTCCATGTCCCCCAGTTCCGTGGGCAATGCTTTCAGACTTGTGCAAAAGCTAATATTTAGACTTTTTAGTGCTCTCAAGTTGCAAATGGTGTTGGGAAGAGTTTCAACTTCGTAGTTGCAAGATAAGTCCAACTTGTTAAGCTTATTTAAACATCCCACTGAATCTGGTAACTGCAAAACAGTTAGTTCTTCCCCATCGAGTACTTTTAGGGATTTAATGTTCCCCAATTCTCTAGGCAATGCTTCCAGCCCACTACATTTACTAATAATTAGGACTTCCAATGCTCTCAACTTACAAATGCTGTCAGGAAGACTTTTTAGATTGCTACAAAACTTCAAATTTAAGGAAATAAGCCTTTCTAAACTTCCAATTGATCTGTGGACCTTCTCCAACTTTTTACAGCACTCAAAATTTAAAGTCTCGAGAAAAGGGAACTTAGTGAAGTCTGGACTTGTGGTTAAATCTAGAGAATAGGACATGTTTATAGTCTTTAAATTTTGGAAAACATGTGAAACCTGTAAAATTTGTGCAACGGACTAAATCAGGAATTGATACACAAATTGTCACATACACAAAAGTAACATACTCACAGTACCTAATACCTACCATGTTTAGCTCCCACATTGTCCTCAATTTGCTATGAGTCAGCTCAAGGATAACAAGCTTTTGCGGGTAAAATTCAGAAGGCAAACAAATTAAAGGGCACCGATCCCAACAGAGCCATCTCAAATCTTCAAGTGTCTGTTTAAAGCTTCCCGTGAGATTTACACCTTTGAGGTAAAGAAATCGTAATTTACTCATTCTTCTGAATGTTTCAGTGGTGAATGATACTCCTTTGAATGGATCCTCATACTCAAAGTAGTAATAGATGATACCTTCAATCACTTCTGTTCCCTAACAGATACATATTAAGAAGAAAAGTTAATAACTAGTATTAATCTAAGGGAGTAAGAGATATAAAAAGGAGGAGAGAGTTACCGTGTGGTTGTTCAACACATCGCATATATCTTTTGCTATCCACAATCTACTATGCTTTGCAGGTTCACCCGGAGAGGTGTTATGTGCAATTTCCCTTCCCATATCCCGAAACAGGTCATGCATCCTTAACTCAGCCCTATCATTGACCATCAGTAAACATCTTTTCTGTAGAATATTGATAGAATGTTCTGCGTACGAATAGTAGGTTTCCAGTATTTCTACCACCTTCGCTTTCTTCTTTCCAATAAAAAAACAAGCAATGTCAATAAACATGTTTTTAAGCATAGGGTCCTCCAATTCTAAGGCGCTCAAGCTAATCATAAGTTTATGCTGAATACTGCTATCTGGATCTCGCTGCAGCTTCTTGATGTAAGATTTCCATCCTACTTCAGATTGCGTAGACAGATATGATCCAAAAACCTGCAGGGCTAAGGGTAGTCCACCAGCAAGACGTAGAATGTCTTCGGACAATGCCATTAAACTGTTGTCTGGTTTAGCATCTTCAAATGCATATTGGTTAAATAGTTCCTGTGACTTTGCATCATCACTCCTTTAAAAGGTATCGATATCTAGGCTCAACTTTAATTTTTTACAGTGTCTCTTCATCCCTTGTAGTTACAATAACTACACTCCCGGGAGCAAATGCTCCTACCAAAGAGTCATATTGTTTACAGTCGTATATATCATCAATAAGAACCAGAACTTTTACTGAACAAATCCTCTCTCTTATATACTTAGTTCCTTCTTCAACATTGTCAACCTCAATTTTTTTCTTACTTTTAAGAACATCATTGATAAGTTTTTGTTGTAAAGATTCTAGGCCCTTGAACGTCCCCGTAACCTCCCTAACATTTGCTAGGAAGCAGCTGCCCTTAAAGCTTCCTCCTATCAGAAGTTGATTATAAAGAGCTTTGGCAAGAGTTGTTTTGCCTACTCCACCCATACCATATATACCAAACCTAATGACACAATCGGTGCCATTGCTCAACAATGCTCGTATGTCTTTTACACGAGAATCTAACCCTACTGGATATTTTGCAACATCCAAAGCCTTGGGATTTATGTTGAGTAGAATTTCATTTACAATTTCATTGATGATATATGCTTCACTCCTGCAATGCAATTAAATAGAGACATACATGGATTAGTTATATCTACTTATCACTAACATTACTATTTATTTAAGTGATCATCTAAATTCTGTTTTTTACTGGAGTTCTCTATCTAGAGTTCTGACCTAAATGGAAGAACTAAGCAAAACATTCAAGGATATGCTATATTGTTGAATTACCTTTTTGAAGATATTTCTTTTCCGGAAAAGCCAGCAACACTTGTAAGTGCAAGGCGCCACTTGTTCATTTTCTCCATTTTAGCTGCAGAACGAATTCTATATTTTTTCGAAGCTTTTGTGAAACAGCCAGTTTTTGAACGAGATTTATGTTTTTTAAAAGCTTTTTTATAACTCCCGGTTTGGTATCGTACAACGGATGGTTCGATGTTGTAAAACACAGCAATAACTGATCTCTGCATTGTTTGGTAACAACTATAGATCTCCACAAGCTCATCAAGGCACCAACTAGAAGAAGCATAATTTTTCGATAGGACAACAACATAAACCTTTGATTTCTGAATAGCTTGAAGCAATGCGTCTGAGATTGTTTCTCCCATTCGTAGCTCAGGATCATCCATAAATGTTCGAATTCCAAGACTATCAAGGGCATTGTAAAGATGATCAGTAAATGTATATCGTGTATCTATGCCCCTGAAGCTTAAAAAAACGTCCCAGCAAGTAGGTATAGCTGAAGCAGAAGAATACGGAGTTTGAGAAGTTGAAGACATTGAATATGAAACAGAAGAGGATGGAGTTTGAGAGCTTGCAGAAGCCATTATTTAGATTGACAGATGCAACAACTTTTTACAATAAGAAGATTTGAAACAATTGGTAAGATGAGGGGAGACTTTTCAAGTAAGAGGTAAATGACTAAATATCTAGATGTAAGAACTAAACCAAAATTGCAGGGAACTTTCTTGATAAGTTTGATGTGCAAGTGCAGGAGTAAGTGGACTTCATATTCCAAAGACTTTATTTTAGATTACTATGTAATCTAGGTTCACAAGGGACAAATATAAGCCTGAAAAGTCCACTAGTCTGGACCATTTTGGTGGGGTTTGGTTTATTTGTAGGAATCTGTAGTGATTGATTCAAGTGAACTTCTCAGCAACTTGAATGTCTTGCTTAGTTGCTTGTTTGTTGACAATATTTATGTCTAAACTTGGAAGTAAACTACATATGACACACGATAATACTTTAACAAATAAAGGGCATTACATTCTTATTGTTTGCAGATCAGAAGTTACATGTAAAATAAATTTGTACAAAAACAAATCTTTGTTTTAATTTAAATAACTAAATTGAGTTGACATATTAAGTTAAGTTATTTATTTTAGTTGATTGGTCATATGCAAATCAATATTATGAAGAAAAAAATGACTATCCAGCTGAGAGGATAGACAAAGAGTAAGTTGTCGATCTTAAAATTCGGTGCCATGATCTCTTGAAGAAAATGGAACGAGGAAGATATGTAAGAGTAAAAGTTTGTGAACAAAATTTAGGGAGGAAGAAATGATGTCCACGAAAATGATGAACAATTATGAGGAAGTAAAAAGATTAACGAAGTTTACATGACTAATGAAGAAGAAAGAAATGAATCATTCCTTGCAAAATTATTGAGTTAGAGTTTTGGTTTAAATTGTTACTCAGAAAAGAACGGAAGAAGTATAAAGTAGAAATATATAAACATACAGATAAACGCTTTACATCACTGAGACGTATGGGTTGCATTTACAATATTTATCAGTACACCTGGGAAACTTTAAATCCTCTGCAAAACACTAGTACAAGATGGAAGATGTAAAAGCTCAGAAATGCCACCCTTTATTACGCCAATGTTTTCTTGCATTCTCACTTTGCCGAGCAACCTTAATCTTCAGAAAGAGCTTATACGCAGTCTCTACTTTGTTCGAAGTCAATAATTTGTTATTCAGTCTGCTGCAAACAAGTCTGCTTGGACAAAAACCTTTACGCAAACATTCCTCCATGACTAGAATGGCATTTTCTAGCTGCCCATTATTGCAAAGCCCAATTATAATAAGCTGGTAAACTTCCACGTCGGAAGAGTATCTGTTTTCTTGTATCTCATCCCATATATCCAACATCATACCACATTTGCCAAATTTAGCAAGTCGAGTCAGTAACAACTTGTAAGCACTCAATGATATGCTACAACCAGCTTTTCTAGCTTTCTTATAAATCATCATCATGGCATGAGGAGGGCCATAGCTAGAAAGAAGTTTAATAAACGAAGTTACGGTCCCTGTGGCGGGTGTTATTCCACGAACAACCATCTCATCAAACATATCAATAGCATCCGATACTCTTCGAGCCTTAAGAAAGCCATAAATTATTCTAACATATGTATCCATATTTCGATCACATTTCATACTCAACATCCGCTCATAATACCTCAAACATCCATCACAATCCCCAATCTGCATAAAAGTAGAAATCATTGCATTATATACACAAACATCAGCAACACAACCATCCTTCTCCAAATTCTCAAATATCTCAACAGCATCATTCACCCGACCAGCCCTCCCCAAACACTCAATCAAATAACTATGTGTACAACTATCTGGCTCAAGACCATCACCAACCATAGCTTCCAAACACTTCTCAAACTCACCAACATTCCCACATCTCGACCATCCACTCATCAAAATATTATACGTCGTCTCATTAAACTCCACCTTTCCCTTCATCTTCTTAACCAACAAACTCGCACTACTCAAAAACGACCTCTTACACAAACATTCTAAAACCACATTCAACGCCACCGTATCACATTCCCATCCAAACTCATCCAAACATAAAAACATCTTAATCGCTCTCGCCACTTGCTTCCCTTTCACAAAACTATTCATAACAATAAACAACGTCTCATAATTCAAAACCACGCCTCTCACTCTCATCTCACTCAACATCTCCAACATTAAATCAAAATACTTCCGTCTCCCTAACGCTTTAACAATCACATTATAAACATCAATCCTCTTTTCTATCTCGTCTCGTTTTATCGCCCACTCGAAAAACCTAACCATAGCCTCACCGCCTAAACAACCTCGATTTACGACTTTCGCAACTAACTCATTACTTAATTCCACATCAACATTATCTAACGCCCGTTCAATTGCAGCTTTACCTCTAAGTTTCTGTAAAAACACGCCTCTTAATTTCTCTTCAGGTAACAAAAAATCATCTACTGACCTAGAACTCACAGTAACTTCTGTATCTACAGTAACATTTGATTGAATTTGATTGTTTTTGTGACGGATTGGTAATAAACTTGATAATTCGTTTAATATTTGCGTTTCGTTTGTGTTGATTTGGTTTTTATCGGAGACTTCTCCGGCGGCGTGATTTAACGGTGAAATTAGGGTTGAAAAGTGAGATTGGTGAAGAGTGTACCTGGAAATGTGGAGGCGCGTGAGAAGTGTGGAGGCGCGTGTGTAAGTCGCCATTGACGAGCATCGAGCTTCAGAGTGGGCTTAAACTTTCGATAGAATGTAAAGTTTAGTAATCTGGGCCTTGGGGTTCATTGGGCCAAGGTCGGTTAAAACGGAGATAGCACTTTCAGTCTTTTCAGTTGTTCAAGCGGGCGATTCATAATTTTCATAAACATCTGGTTAGCATAAGTATCTAACTGACTGGTCAGAAATCTATACTAATACTAAACTATTATAACCGAACGGGTATAATTTTGTAGTTTGGTTAACCTGTTTTTGGTTATCCCTTTCGATCACGACCGTCAGATCTCTTAACTAAATAATTATAACTGTTAGATCTGAATACTGAAAAAAATACACCAACCAAGCTTATCCCACCAACAACAAACATTTTTATTATTATTTATAAAATTACAAATAAATTTCTAGATTCGAATCTTGCCAACAACAAACATTTATATTAATATTTATAAATAAATACACTAACCAAGTTCACAGATTCGAACCCCGCTAACATCAAATATTTAATTATTATTTATAAATAAGGTTAATGGTTCAAATCTCATCAACCATATACTACTTTATACTATACTATTTGATTTAACTTAAAGTTATACACAATCAAATTATAATTATATTGTTATTAATTAACGTATTTATTTTTATGTTAGAATTTCAATAAAATCATATAAAATATAAATAAAAAAATATAAATATTAACAGAACCCGTGCATCGCACGGGTTTTAAGCTAGCATTATTAATCCGTCGTCACAAGTTTTTGGATTCGACTCTTACTCGACTCGAGATTATATTAAAACATGTACTAGGTATTTATACGTAAGGCTATATAAGCCACACTTTATATTTATATTTTGGTAAATAAGCTCATTCGTTACTGTATAATACCAAAACTTTTATTTGGTTTATCAACAAAAAAAATTCCATTCACATTATTGAAATACATATAACTTTCAATCACATTGTTGAACTCCATTTTTTTTGCGACCGTTAAAATATGTTAATTATGAACGAATATCCGTTAAGTAATGCCACGTTAATTGCATCTTAAAATGTGAGCAGCCACGTTAGAATTTAATATACAGATGTTCATAAATAAATACTAAACACGTAAACTTTCAAATGGGGAAAAAATAATTAAATTAAGATTTTATATTTCATGAAGCCATAATTTTTTTTAAAAAAATAGGTATTTATTTTATTAATTAATTTGAATTATAATCATATAAAAAAACTTGATTTTATAAATAAATTTAATATGTAAATTTCATATTAATTTTTTCTTAAATAATAATCACTTAAAAAAATTCGTAAAAAAATTATGGTTTAATCGTAATTTGTTGATCTTAGACTTTTTGGGAAGATTTTCTTGTTCTTATTAAGTTTCGTACTTTAAGTTTGTCAACAATACATCATTTAAAAGGTTAAAAAAATAAAACAGATGTAAGCCTTTTCTAAAAATAAGTATGTACAATTTTAACGTGTAATTCTAAGAAAAAATTAAATATTCAAAAAATTTATCCTTCCAATAAGATTAATCGATGTTGAAAAAAATATGTTATTTAATAAATTTAGATTCGTGAAAATATTATACGAAATTTTTTTCCAAAGAAAAGGATAGTGACTTTTATGTTTTATTAAGTTGTAAACATTTTAAAGAAACTAACATGAATACCCGTGTAATGCACTGGGCACATTTTTATTCATATAATTATGAATAATTCAATTTTTTTATAGTAGTTAATTTTATTAGTAAATAACTAAAGTTGAGCAATTGATTTTCATTCAATTATACAACGGTGAATATCTTATTTTCATTTGATATATATTGTGTAATTTAAATAATTACAAGAAATAATGTAATGTAGTTATAAACATGGTAACATAGGTGATTTCTAAAAAACTGAGAACTAATAATATTTTCAAATTCTCTGAAGTAGAATGTACTTAACCATGCATGAAATTGATACACGTCTAACATATATAAAATGTCTAACATAAATATATAATATTTTATATTAAACGTAATAATTGATTCTGCTATATGGAAATCTAATCATCCCTTATTTTAAAAAAAACGAAAATATATTTTTAATAGTTATTCAAAAATTGCTGTTAAAAAATCTTAAAATTAGTTATATAGCCACAGTAACCCATTAAAAAATGAGACGATTTTATCATGGTCAGGAACCGCCTTATTAAAATGATACTTCAACCTATTACCAATCACCTGCATGTATATTTAAACTCGATTGAGATCACTTTTTGATCCTCTCATTACCTTATATATCCACCTCTACCTTTATTCATATTAAACATATAACAATAATCTTTCCAGGATCATTTATTTTCCATTTTCTATAACTAATTTGCTCATCTTTCCTCTAGTCGACCAAATCTAATTTATCTTTTTCAATCCCTCATCAAATTGTATTAATAAATCTCTCTTTAATTAAAGATTTTCGTAAAATGATAATGATTATGATGGTGAGTGTGGATATAATGACAAATGTAATTATGTATTTTATGTAATTATATAATTTAAAAATAAATTTAGAGTTGAATAGAATTTATTTCCAAGTTCTTTAAATATATATTTTATTTTATTTACATATTTTGATTTGCAAATCAAAATAGTTGATATAATGTATACATAAATAATATAAGCTTTTTATTTAATATACATTTTAGAATGTAAACAATTACAAGAAATAGTGTATGTTAAGTGGCATTTATATCCACTTAGAACGTCCTATAAAGGCTTGAATTGGTGTGTTGTACTTAAGTTATTTGTGTTTTTGATGTGTTTTTGTAGTGTTTTACATTTCAGGCATTATAACAGTGATCGAGGTGATTTAGCATTGCTTTGATGCTAAAATGGTGTTAGGAAGGTGTCATGAAGATTGCTCGTGCAAAGCCGTCAAGAACCAGCTGAATAAAATAAGCAGAAGAATTTTTTTCCCAGAAGGTCGGCGCGCCCGCGGTGTGCTAATACGCGGCCGCGCCAGAGAAGCAGAATGACAGCACTCCCATGCTGGTGAAGCGCGCGGTCGCGCCAGGTCGGGATTCCAGATTCCTGTTTCAATTAGAAGACTGTTTTTCTGGGCTTCTGGATTAATTGGCCTGTTGTTTAAAGACAACTTAAAGACGTTTTCAACAACAGAGCTTAAAGAGAAGACATCAAGAAGACTGAGGAGCACAAATACAACCAAGGCGAAGATGATCTAGTTTATTCTTGTGATTCTTTGTTTTAAGTTGTAATCTTGGATGCTACTTTTCTTGTTTTGTTGAACCTATTACTCTTGATTACATACTTTATTTATTATTCAATTTTATAAAGACCTAGTTTATTATACCATGCTTTTATCGGAACCCACGGTGATGATGAGTTCGGTTATGGGCTAATCGTTATCGTGGGGTTCTAACGGATTTACTTATGGATTTTTTTAGTTAATTTATTTCGATACCTTAGTGTGTGGTGATTGTATGATATCCTAGTATTGGTTGTGCTTATTCTTCTTATGAGCGTCGCGAACTTATAAGATAGCGTGTTAATCTCTATTGAAACGAAAGTGAATATAGTGATTTAGAACTTGCCATGCTAGCATAGGTTCATGTTTGTGATATGTATGATTCGTAGGTAATTTTAACCATCTTACTTGCCCAATGTAATCATGATAGATAACTTTTGCATTAAACCGTTATGTTGTCAAATTCTATAAACATATAGGGTCTCAATATAATTGGTGTCTATTCAGCTTCCATCTCTTTTGTGGATGTCTGGTAGTAGGGTATTCATACAATGAAAGTTGGCGTTTACTAGTTTCGTGTTATCTGTTTAGTGTCATCACCATTGCATGCTAAGGTTAAGAACAAAAATGCTATTGAATGAAGTATTTAATGAAGTTAGAATCCCATGTTTGTGTTATATAAGTAAATCAACCTTAATTCTCTTAGTTAATATTAGTTAGTATAATCTCGTAGTTATAAACAATCTCAAATTATTATCATCTTAGCATTGAATAATAACCATACCATTGTTGCATAAGTGCATAAATTGAAGATTAACTTAAAAGAGTCTCTGTGGGAACGAACTAGAATTAATTCTATATTACTTGCGAGCGCGTATACTTGCGTGTAATAGTAGCGCGTGTTAACGTCCTAATAAGTTTTTGGCGCCGCTGCAGGGAACTCGTGGTTATTCTTAGTTTATGTGCTTGACATCAGTGGTCGTTAAAGTTCAGAGACTCGGATATTTTACTTACCTGTTTGTTGTTGCTTTTTCAGGTACTCTAGAGAGCGTGTATGCTAACGCGTTCTCAACTTCGAAAGAGAAAACTGGAAAAGGCAGAGGAGAAAGTTGAAGAAAAAATCTTGGTTGAGAAAGAAGAAGAAGTTCTTGTTGCAATGGGTGAACCAGAAGCGAATACAAAGGTTTTGATGGACTATTCTCAGCCAAAGATCAATGATATTCAGTCTAGCATTGTCAGACCAGCCATCGCGGTTAACACTTTTGAAATCAAGGCTAGCATGATTCATATGGTGCAGAACTCTGTTCAGTTTGGGGGTTCTCCGATAGAAGACCCCTAACATGCATATTAGAGATTTCATCGAGATCTGCGACACTTTCAAATTCAACAATGTGTCTGAAGATACTATAAAGCTAAGGCTTTTCCCATTTTCTCTGCGAGATAAAGCTAAGTGTTGGTTGCATTCTCTACCGCCAGGCTCTATTACTAAGTGGGAAGATCTTGCTCAAAAGTTTCTTACTAAGTTCTTTCCTATGGCGAAGACTGCTGCAATCAGAAATGCTCTTACTCAATTTGCACAGTAGTCTGGAGAGTCTTTGTGTGAGGCTTGGGAGCGATATAAGGAGATGCTACGAAAGCGTCCTCACCATGGGATGCCTGACTGGATGATCATTAACTGTTTCTACAACGGGTTGGGTGCAACTTTTAGACTCATGCTTGATGCAGCATCAGGTAGGGCCTTATGGGCTAAGAGCTACGATGAAGCTTATGAGTTGATTGAACTGATGGCTGATAATGAATACCAGAACCCAACCCAGAGACTACCTCAGGGAAAGGTAGCAGGAATTCTGGAAGTAGATGCAGCTACTGCTATAGCTGCTCAGCTTAAGGCTTTGACGATGAAGGTGGATTCTTTGGCTAATTATGGAGGTAATCAGATTACTAGTGTATGTGAGTTTTGTGCTGGTGCGCATGAGACGGAGCAGTGTACTATTTCTAGTGAATCAGCTCAGTTCGTGAGCAACTTTCAGAGGTCGCAGCAACCGGTTCCAGCCTCATATCATCCCAACAACCGCAATCATCCTAACTTCAGCTGGAGCAATACTCAGAATGCGGTACAACAACCTTATCAGCAATATGTTGCAAAGTAATACAACCCCCTGGTTTTCAGCAACCGCAATATTTACCAAGACAACAACTCCAGTTGCAGCAATCTAATGAAAAATCTGAATTAGAGGAGTTGAGACTCATGTGCAAGAGCCAAGCGGTGTCTATAAAGACCTTTGGAGAATCTAATTGGTCAGATTACCAATGCCTTGCTGAATCGTCAACCTGGTTCACTACCTAGTGACACGGAAGTTCCAGGCAAGAAGGAAGCAAAAGAGCAGGTTAAGGCAATTATATTGAGGTTTGGGAAGGTTGCATATCCCGAAAAATCTCAAGCTTCGTTAGATGAAGCTGTGGCTGAGGAAGAAGTGCAGAAGGAAGCAGAAGTGGAACCAAGGAAGACTACTGTGGAACACACTCCTCTTGAGGGTAATACAGAGGAGAAACATATCTATTCTCCATCTTCTTTTCCTAAGAGGCTGCAGAAGAAAAAGTTGGATAAGCAGTTTGAGAAGTTTCTGGAGGTGTTGAAGAAACTTCATATCAACATACCTTTCGCGGAAGCTCTTGAACGGATGCCTAGTTATGCGAAGTTTATGAAAGGTATTCTCTCTCGGAAAGTGAAGTTTGATGAAATAGAGACAGTTGCTCTCACGGAGGAATGCAGTATTGTGCTGCAATAGAAGTTGCCTCCGAAGCTTAAAGATCCTGGAAGCTTCACTATTCCTTGTACTATTGGAAAAATGTCATTCGACAAGTGTTTATGTGATTTGGGGGCTAGCATAAATTTGATGCCATTTTCTATCTTCAAGAAGTTGGACGTACATGATCCAAAGCCTACCTATATGACTTTGCAGTTGGTTGATCGCTCTATTACATATCCACGAGACATTGTGGAGGATGTCTTGGTCAAGGTGGACAAACTCATCTTTCCTGCATACTTTGTAATTCTTGATTTCGAGGAGGATAAAAAGATTCCCATAATCTTGGGAAGACCATTCTTGGCTACGGGCCGAACCTTGATTGATGTGTAGAAAGGTGAGCTCACTATGCGAGTACTGGATCAGGATGTGACTTTTAATGTGTTCAATGCCATGAAATTCCCTACTGATAATGAGGAGTGCTTAAGAGTGAAGTTGGTCGATTCTGTGGTTACTTCAGAACTTGATCAATTGCTAAGGTCTGATGCCTTAGAGAAAGCCTTGTTGGGAAATTCAGATAGTGAAGATGACGAAGGTGATGAGCAATTGTAATATTTGAACGCTTCTTCGTGGAAGCGAAGGATAGATATGCCTTTCGAATCTCTTGGATTGGAGGAGTTGAACAAATCTCCAAAGCGCCTCAAGCCATCTATTGAGGAAGCTCCTACACTCGAGCTTAAACCATTGCTTGAACACTTAAGGTATGCTTTTTTAGGTGATGCATCTACTTTGCCTGTTATTATCGCATCTGACCTTTCAGGTAGTGATGAGGAAAAGCTCTTCAGAATTCTTAGAGAATTCAAATCAGCAATTGGTTGGACTATAGCAGATATCAAGGGAATCAACCCTTCTTATTGCATGCATAAAATTCTGCTAGAGGAAGGAAGTAAGCCAACTGTTGAGCAATAGAGAAGGCTTAATCTAATCATGAAAGAGGTTATGAAGAAGGAAATTCTCAAGTGGCTAGATGCAGGGATCATTTATCCCATTTCTGACAGTTCTTGGGTGAGTCCGGTTCAGTGTGTGCCGAAGAAAGGAGGCATCACAGTTGTTGCTAATGAGAAGAATGAGCTCATTCCTACTCGAATAGTCACGGGGTGGAGAGTTTGCATGTATTACAGGAAGCTGAACAAAGCCACTAGGAAGGATCACTTCCCTCTTCCTTTTATTGATCTGATGCTTGATAGGTTGGTTGGTCACGAGTACTATTGTCTTCTAGATGGCTATTCGGGTTATAATCAGATTTGCATCGCTCCAGAGGATCAGAAAAAGACTACATTCACTTGTCCGTTTGGTACTTTTGCCTTCGGAAGAGTTTCTTTTGGGTTGTGTGGTGCACCTGCCACGTTTCAGAGATGTATGATGTCCATTTTCTATGACATGATTGGTCAGAATGTGGAGGTATTTATGGATGATTTCTCTGTGTTCGGTGATTCTTTTGACGAGTGCTTGCAAAATCTTGGGGCCATTCTTAAAAGGTATGTTGAGACTAATTTGGTTCTCAACTGGGAGAAATGTCATTTTATGGTGCAACAGGGCATCATTCTTGGGCACAAGGTCTCTAGTAAGGGTCTTGAGGTGGACAAAGCCAAGGTGGGGGTGATTGAAAACCTTCCTCCGCCAATTTTTGTTAAGGGAGTCCGCAGCTTTCTTGGTCATGCGGGTTTCTATAGGCCTTTCATTAAAGACTTCTCTAAAATCTCTAAATCCTTGTGCAATCTTCTAGAGAAAGATATTCCGTTCAAGTTTGATGACAAGTACCTAGCTGCTTTTGAGATCTTAAAGAAGAGTTTAGTCACGGCCCCTGTCATAACTGCACCTGATTGGAATGAACCTTTTGAGATGATGTGCGATGCAAGTGATTATGCATTTGGAGAGAGGGGACAGCTGTTCATACTGCCACGGGGGATACAAATGGGTTCCGCTCTTCACACCTTAGCTATGTGAGTGCGCGGTACAAAGGCCTACATTTGAGAGACATCGCCTATAGCACCTGACTTGATAGCGCAGGCTTATGCCTGCAGTTCTTGGATAGAGAAAGAACAACATATTTCATGTGGTCTACTATGCTAGTAAGACCCTAAATGGTGCTCAACTGAACTATACTACTACTGAAAAAGAACTCTTAGCCATTGTCTACAATTTTGAGAAGTTTCGATCTTATCTTCTTGGGACGAAGGTGACAGTTTTCACTGGTCACGCTGCAATTCTCTATCTCATCTCGAAGAAGGAATTGAAGCCTAGATTGATTCGATGGGTTCTTTTACTTCAGAAATTTGAGTTAGAGATCAAGGACAGGAAATGTACTGAAAATCAAGTCGCTGATCATCTCTCTCGTTTGGAAGATCCTAGTATGACTTCACAGGATAAAATATTGATAAATGAGTCTTTTCCCGATGAGCAATTGTTTGGAGTGCACGACGAAGAACCATGGTTCGCAGACATTGTGAACTATCTTGTGAGCAACATTATGCCTCCAGACTTGTCTTCTGCTCAAAGGAAGAAGTTTCTTCATGAGGTGAAGTGGTACATGTGGGATGAGTCATTTCTGTTTAGGCAAGGAGCTGACCAAATCATCAGGAGATGTATTCCGTACAGCGAAATGGGGGGGATCTTGCGAGACTGTCATTCGATTGTTTATGGAGGCCACTATGGTGGAGAGAAGACAACAGCTCGTATCCTTCAAGCGGGATTCTTCTGGCCTACATTGTTTAAGAATGCGCATCAATTTATTTTAAAGTGTGATTGCTACCAGCGTGTTGGTAATATGTCCAAGGGGGATGAGATGCCTCTTAATGTGTTTCTCGAGGTTGAGGTCTTCGATGTTTGGGGAATCGACTTCATGGGGCCATTTGTCTCATCTTGCAATAATCAGTATATCTTGTTGGCATTTGATTATGTCTCGAAATGGGTTGAAGTCAAGGCTTTACCGACAAATGATGCAAAGGTAGTGCTTAATTTTCTTCATAAGCAGATATTCACAAGATTTGGGACTTCAAGAGTCATAATCAGTGACGAGGGATCGCATTTCTGCAATCGCAAGTTCACTTCCATGATGCAAAGATATAATGTGAATCATCACATTACTACAGCCTACCATCCTCAGACTAATGGTCAAGCTGAGGTATCTAACAGAGAGATCAAGCGTATTCTAGAGAAAGTTGTGTGTCCATCAAGGAAGGATTGGTCTTTAAAGCTAGATAAAGCTGTTTGGGCATATAGAACAACATACAAGACTCCGCTTGGCATATCGCCTTTCAGTTGGTTTATGGTAAGGGTTGTCATTTGCCTGTGGAGATCGAGTATAAAGCATATTAGGCTTTGAAGAAGTTGAACCTTGATATGGATGCAGCTGGAAAGAAAAGGATGCTTCAATTGAATGAACTCGATGAGTTTCAGCTTCAAGCATATGAGAACAACAAAATGTATAAGGCGAAAGTCAAGAGGTGGCATGATAGGGGTCTAGTGCTCAAATCATTTGTGTTGGGGCAACAAGTTCTTTTGTTTAACTCTCGTCTCCGTCTTTTTCCTGAAAAGTTGAAGTCGAGGTGGTCAAGGCCGTTTGTTATCAAAACAGTGTTTCCACATGGAGCGGTGGAGATTTTTGAGAACGATCCGGCCAAGCGTTCAACGTAAATGGACAGAAGTTGAAGCATTAATATGGGAATATGACAAACTGTGAGGTGGTTAGTGCCGTTTTATTGTCAACTTGAGCTCGAGTTTCTACGTCAAGCTAACGACGTAAACCAAGCGCTTCTTGGGAGGCAACCCAAGTTTGTTGTACATTAGTAGATAGAGGAAGAAGAAAACAAGGAGAAAATCACAAAAAAATAAGAAAAAGAAAAAAATTCAGTGCCAACTACAGTAGCACGGCGCGCCCGCGTTGAGAAGCGGGGTGGCCGCGCTGGAACTCCAGTAGCACGGCGCGCCCGCGCTGGTATGCGGGGCGGCCGCGCTGGTTTTCTAGAAGCACGGCGCGCCCGCGCTGCCAGGCAGGGTGGCCGCGCTAGCTTCCTGGACCTGAAAAAAAAGAAGTCAGAAAAACGAGAATTTAAACACCAAATCAATTCCCAACCGAATTTTACTCTCCCACTTCCATATTTCCCTCTCCAAATCAATCTCAATCAACCCCATTATTCCCATAATCAATTCCCACTTCTTTTCCTAAACTAATTCTATTCTCAAAATCATATATATACACACACTTATACACAAATTTCTCCACCACTTCTCAAATTCTCAAACATAAATCTCTCTTATACACATCTCTTATTCTCTCTTATTCAGTTTCAATGGCACCCAAAAGATAAAGAACCCAAGTTAGCAGCAACACTACCGATTCTTCAAGTGTTGCAGGTGTGAGGCCTAGGTTTTCAACTCCGGAGGCTGAGGCGGAGTATACGAGGCTACTTTCGAAGCCCATAGCCAAGGAGCGAGGTTTTCTGCCATAGGGGATGGATGGTAAGTTACTGGAGATGATTGTGGAGATGGGTTGGATTGCTTTTTGTGAGGCACCGGTTGTAGTACCTATGAGTGTGGTTCACGAGTTTTACGCGAAGACCAAGGCGGAAAAGAATGGTTTTACTGTGGTGAGGGGGTTGACGGTGGACTACAGTGCTGAGGCTATTCGTAGGGTGATCGATCAGCCCGAGAGGAGGCCGGAGCAGGAGGATTGGAATGCTAAGATGGGGGATAATTTTAACTTGGATTTGATTGTTGCTATATTGTGTGTGCCTGAGACTCACCGGAAGTTCAAGAGGGGCACGAATGAGTATGCCACTTTCCTTGCCTCGTGCATGAACAGGTTTGCACGTGCATGGAATTCTTTTATTTGTGCCAACATCATGCCATCTTCTCACATATATGATGTTACTGTGGAGCGTGCACAGTTGTTGTGGGGGATTCTTCTGGGAGATTATGTGGATCTCGGGATGTTGATTTATCAAGGTATTTTGAGGTTTTTGCGAGGCAGCACTACGGGTGTTATTCCGTATACGTCGATTGTGACGAAGTTGTGTGTAGCAGTTGGGGTTCATTGGCCAGCACATGAGCAGCTGCAGATGCCTAGTGCCCCGATTGATAGTTCGACTATAGCTATGATGCAGGAGTGGTACGGTGGAAAAGCGGATGAAAAGGGGCTCGGTTATTCATATGAGCATTTGTCGGGTGGACGGCCAACGGATCAGACTTATGCTGGTGGTTCTGCTCAGGCTAGTAGATCAGCTTGGAGAACGCAGAGGGGTGAGCCTAGTTTTTCACAGCAGCAACAGTAGGAAGTAGAGGGCGGTGCTGGTTTGAGTTCAGCGCAGTATAGGCGCTTGATGAGAATGATGGATGCGATGCATGACATCCATAGTCGGTTTGCACAGGACCTTACCCAGGCGTTGGGGACTGCATTCAGAGCCACAAGAGTTGACATCCAGTGGCCAGTATTCGGTGAGGAATCTGTGTACCCGCCTCCTGACACTCCTGACACTCCACCCGTTGAGGGTGATGATCCTGATTCTGAGTAGGTATGCTTGATTCCTTACTATTACCTTCATTGAGGACAGTGAATATTTTAAGTTTGGGGGTGATAGTTAAGGAATGTATGTTGTGTTTGTGTCTCGTATAGTTTGCATATTTGTTAGGAATGTATGTGCATTAGTTTGATGATATGTTTAACAAAATACTTAAGTAGAAATTTAGTGTCTGTAGCCTCAACGGATAAGACCACTTTGGCTATCCGTTGATGGTGTAGCTTTACTTAGAAATAAGTCTAGTGTTGTAGCATATTTCAGTCTCTGTATTTAAAATGTAATTCTTAGAAGTTGAGAGAAACTATGAGTCATGTTGACTACTAGATGATATACAGATAGGAAGGCCAATTGTAAATACTTCATGCCTTGTAATTTTGTATAAGTGAAGTGGTATCAACGGATGACTTAAAGACCTTCAACGGATGAGAAGCTAAGCTTCAACGGATGTCTCTAAAGCTTCAACGGATAAAGTCATCAACGGATAACATCCTTCAACGGATGAGTGCATCAACGGATGAAAGCTTCAACGGATGTTCTGATGATTAGCCGTTGATAAGTGGTAGTTGTACCTACAAACAGAGGCACATGGGTTGATAGAGACAACTGAGATGTGGTAGCCGAATTTCAGGAACAACAGAAAAAGCAGCCGTTCTTCTTCAGTACAAAGATGCAATAGTCAACAAAGTACTGGAGTGAACAGGAAAAGAAGCAAGTGAAGAACTTATTTTATTACCGTATTTTTATATTGTTTTTCACTTGTACACTTGGTAATATATAAACCAAGTAGAAGCTAGTAATTTGATGAGAGATTTTCCAGAGCTGTTTAGAAAAATATTGAGAGAAAATTCATCTAGTTTGTACTAGGATGCAGCTGTGATCAACATTGTTTAATCACAGATTTTCTAAAAATACCATCTCTGGTGGAACAACAAATCCACCAGAAAAGTTTTTAAGGTCAGTTGTGTTCTTTACATTTGTGCTTGAATATATATCTGTCTGTATTAGCTTAAAGCAATTCACACACTTGTTCTTCTTGAACACACAACTTTATAAACTGCTCAAAACTTGAAAAAGTTTTGAGATTTACATTCAACCCCCCTTCTGTAAATCTCATTGTTAGTCCACTAGGAATAACAATTGGTATCAGAGCAGGCTCTTGACATACAAAGAGTTTAAAGATCTTGGAATCTAACAAAGATGAGTAAGAAGGATATTGGAGTAAAGATCCCAGTTCTTGACAAAGACAATTATCACCATTGGAAGGTGAAAATGCACCTTCATCTACTCTCCCAAGATGAAGGTTATGTAAACTGCATTGAGAATGGTCCTCACATTCCCCACAAAGTAGCAACAGTTGCTACAGCCACAGTTGATGTTGGTCAATCCATTCCAAAACCTAGAGCAGAATGGACAATGGAAGACACAGAAGAAGTCCACAAGGATAAGAAGGCTATGAACATTTTGTTTAATGGTCTTAACATGGATATGTTTGATAATGTGATAAATTGCACAACTGCCAAAGAGGTTTGGGACACAGTTCAACTACTGTGTGAAGGTACAGAACAAGTGAAAGAAAACAAAATGCAGCTTCTCATTCAACAGTATGAATACTTTCATTTTGAAGAAAATGAATCTTTAAATGAAACATTCAATAGGTTTCAAAAGCTGTTGAATGGACTGAAGCTGTATGGAAGAGTGTACCAAGTGAAGGATTCAAATCTTAAATTTTTAAGATCCTTGCCAAAGGAATGGAAACCCATGACTGTCTCCTTAAGAAACTCTCAAGATTATAAGGACTTCACTCTTGAAAGATTGTATGGAATCTTGAAGACTTATGAACTAGAGCTGGAACAGGATGAGGTATTGGAGAAGGGGAGAAAGAAAGGAAGTTCAGTTGCATTGGTAGCTGAAAATGAGAGGAAATGCAGACAAGAAACTGCGAGATCTACATCAAACTCCAAAGATGGTATAAGAAGTCAGGAATCAAGCAAGGGGAAAGAGCAAGTTGCTGAAAATGAAGACAACTCCAGCCAAGATGACTCAGATGGTATTGATGAGCATCTTGCATTTCTGTCCAGAAGATTTGCAAAGATGAAATTCAAGAAAAACACTAGAGCCACTAAACCTCACAAAAACACTGTGGACAAATCCAAGTTCAAGTGTTTCAATTGTGGTATAAGTGGACACTTTGCAGGTGAGTGCAGAAAGCCAACTTCTGAAAAGAAGAAATTTGAACAAGTAGATTACAAAAAGAAATATTTTGATCTGCTCAAGCAAAAGGAGAGGGCTTTCATTACTCAAGAAAAGGACTGGGCAGCTAATGGAGATGAAGAGGATGAAGATGTGGAGTATGTCAACCTTGCTCTCATGGCTGATTCTGAAGAAAATGAAGTTAGTTCATCAAGCAATCAGGTAATCACTACTGACTTAACACAGCTTACTAAAGAAGAGTGCAATGATGCCTTTAATGATATGTCTACTGAATTGTATCATTTGCGTGTATCTCTTAAATCTCTTGCTAAAGAAAATAGTAGGATTAAAGAGAACAATCTGTTTTTAAGTAATAGAAATGCTTTGTTAGAAGATAAGATGATTGACCTAGAGAAAACTAAGTTGCATTGTATATCTGTTGAAAATGAACTAGCTGAATCTGTTAAGAAAGTAGAAATACTTTCCAATCAATTAGAAAAAGAGCAAGAGGTGATTAAAGCCTGGAAGACATCTAGGGATGTAAGTGCTCAAATTGCTAAGGTCCAAGGAATTGAATCATTCTGTGAAACTTCCTGGAATAAAAATAAAAAGAAACTAGAATTAATTGATGGGCTGTCAACGGATGTGGAATCAACGGATGATGAAAGTTATCCGTTGAAGGAAGAAAAGGAGCATCCGTTGAAGGTTCCTCAATTAAAACAGGCAGATGTTTCTAAAAGAGAGAATCTAAAGAAACTCAACAAAAAGTTTGGTTCAACTTCAAAGAACTTTGTCAAAGAAGAAGCAAGCACATCCAAAGATGTCAGTAAGGTGAATGTAGGGCACATGACCTTAGAACAGTTAAATAATAGGCTCAAGATGGTTGAGGATAAAAAGGAATCTAAAAGAAAATCCAACAGAAATGGGAAGGTAGGAATTAATAAACACAACAATTACACACCTGATAGGTATGCTCCTAGAAAAAGCTGTGTGCATTGTAGTAGTGTTAATCATCTATCTGCTAATTGTAAATCCATTAAGAAGACTCCCATAACTGTACCCTCTTCTATGCCTAATATGTCTGCATCACCTCTGCATGCTATGTCTGTTATGTCTCAACAAAATCCTTATGCACATTTTGTAAACATGCCATATTTTAACAATCCTTATCTTGCTGCATGTAGTATGCCTCAAATGCCATACAATATGCCCATGTGGAATAACATGTTTGCACAATCAATGCCTAATAATTTTACAAATGTGCTAAATGATTCTGTGACTAACCCTACACCTCAACCAACTACATCTAAGACCAAGGTTGACTCAAACTCACCTAAGTCTAAAGATGCAGGAGGAATGAAGTCTAGGAGAAAGGCTAACAAGAATGGACCCAAGGAAACTTGGGTACCAAAATCAAATTGATTGATTTTATGGTGTGCAGGGAAATGAAAGAAATCTATGGTACTTGGACAGTGGTTGTTCAAGACACATGACAGGAGATTTCTCCCTGCTCACAGAGTTCAAGGAGAGAGCTGGCCCTAGCATAACCTTTGGAGATGACAGCAAAGGGTTTACTATGGGATATGGCTTGATTTCAACAAGGAATGTCATCATTAATGAAGTTGCATTAGTTGATGGTCTCAAGCACAATTTACTGAGCATCAGTCAACTATGTGATAGAGGGAATACAGTTTCCTTCAATTCTGAAGCCTGTGTTGTCACTAGTAAGAAAGACAACAAAGTGGTTCTAACTGGAGTTAGAAAAGGAAATGTGTACATAGCTGACTTCAACTCTACAGATGCAGAATCCATTACTTGTCTCTTCAGCAAAGCAAGCTCAGTTGAAAGTTGGCTATGGCACAAGAAGCTATCCCACTTGAATTTCAAGACAATGAATGATCTAGTCAAAAAGGACTTAGTTAGAGGAATCCCTCTAGTTGAATTCTCAAGGGATGGTTTGTGTGATGCTTGTCAGAAAGGCAAACAAAGGAAAGCATCATTCAAAAAGAAGCTTGAAACAACAATTGATGAACCATTACAGCTGCTACATATGGATTTGTTTGGACCAGTCAATGTATTGTCTATTGCAAGAAAAAGATATTGCTTAGTGATTGTAGATGATTTCTCAAAGTTCTCATGGGTCTATTTTCTTGGATCAAAGGATGAAGCAAGTGAAATCATTATCAATCACATCAAGCAAGTCAACAATCATCCTGACTTGAAGGTTAGAAATATCAGGAGTGACAATGGAACTGAGTTCAAGAATTTGACATTAAGGCCGTTCTGTGAAGAAAATGGAATCATGCATGAGTTCTCAGCTCCAAGAACACCTCAGCAAAATGGGGTTGTTGAAAGAAAGAACAGATCTTTAATTGAAGCTGCAAGAACAATGCTTGAAGAATCAAAGTTACCAACATATTTCTGGGCTGAAGCTGTTAATTGTGCCTGCTTCACTCAGAATATTTCTTTGATCAATCAAGCTAAAGGCATGACTCCTTATCAGTTGTTCAAGAGAAGAAAACCAACTCTAAACTTTCTTCATGTCTTTGGATGTAAATGCTTTATACTGAGGAATCAATCTGACCATAAAGGGAAGTTTGATGCAAAGGCTGATGAAGGGATATTTGTTGGTTACTCAGCTGGAAAATCTTATAGGGTCTACAATCTAAGAACCAACATTGTTATGGAATCTGTGCATGTTGTGTTTGATGATAAAAAGATTGATGGACTAACAGATGAGGGACATAATGAGAGACTCAAATTTGACAACATTGAGATATATTATGATGATAGTGAAGAGGAGACTGATGGAGATGACACTTCAAAAGGGATTCAAAACTTGCCCTTGGATAATGCACAAAATACTGCATCCGTTGATAGAGGCAATGCAGTATCCGTTGAAAGACATAGTGCATCATCCGTTGAAGTACAAAATGAAGCATCCGTTGATCATGGTTCATCAACGGATAATCGATTTACATCATCAGTTGATAGAACTCCAAGTTCCCTGCAAAGGACCAACAACTCAGGGGGAGTTTCAACTAGTCAACACTCTGTCTCACATCATGACAATACTGAGGCCACCTCATCTAGAGCACATCTTCCACCACAAAGGAAATGGACCAAGAATCATCCCTTTGAACTGATCATTGGTGATGCATCATCTAAAGTGCAAACAAGAAAAGCCACTCAAGATGAATGTCTGTATAGTAGTTTTCTGTCTCAGGAGGAACCTAAGAAAGTGGAAGAAGCTCTATTGGATCCAGATTGGATATTAGCTATGCAGGAAGAGCTGAACCAATTTGAGAGAAACCAAGTATGGAAGCTGGTACCCAAACCAAAGAACAAGAGTCCTATTGACACAAAGTGGGTATTCAGAAACAAGATGGATGAAAATGGCATTATCATAAGGAATAAAGCCAGACTGGTTGCTAAAGGCTATTCTCAGCAAGAAGGAATAGATTTTGATGAAACATATGCTCCTGTTGCAAGACTTGAAGCCATCAGAATATTTCTAGCCCATGCAGCCCATGCCAATTTCAAAGTCTATCAAATGGATGTCAAGAGTGCATTTCTAAATGGGAAATTAGAGGAAGAAGTCTATGTAAGTCAACCTCCAGGATTTGAAGATCCAAATTTTCCAGACTATGTGTATTATCTGTTGAAAGCACTCTATGGACTGAAGCAAGCACCTAGAGCCTGGTATGAGACCTTATCAAAATTTCTTTTGGAGAATCACTTCACTAGAGGTACTGTTGATAAAACTCTCTTCTTTAGGGATGTTAATGGCTCTAGTATACTTGTTCAAATTTATGTAGATGACATAATATTTGGTTCTAAAGATGACAAACTTTGCAAAAAGTTTGCTAAGCTAATGCAAAGTAATTATGAAATGAGCCTAATGGGAGAACTAACCTATTTTCTTGGTTTACAAGTTAAACAAGTTAGTGATGGAATTTTCATTAGTCAAACTAAATATATTTATGATCTTTTAAAGAAGTTTGACTTAATGGAATGTTCATCTGCAAGAACTCCCATGGCCACTGCCACCAAACTTAAATTAAATAAGACTGAAAAGTCTGTGGATATTACAAGTTATAGAGGCATGGTTGGTTCACTTTTATATTTAACTGCTAGCAGACCAGATATAATGTTTGCTACATGTCTATGTGCTAGATTCCAAGCTGATCCTAGGGAGTCTCACTTAATTGCTATCAAAAGGATTTTCAGATATCTCAAGGGTACACCAAATTTAGGTATTTGGTATCCTAGAGAATCTGGCTTTGATCTAATTGGTTATTCAGATGCAGACTATGCAGGTTGCAGAATAGATAGGAAAAGTACAACAGGCTCCTGCCAATTCCTGGGAAACAAGCTTGTATCATGGTTTAGCAAAAAGCAAAATTCAGTCTCTACTTCTACAGCTGAGGCTGAATACATTGCTGCTGGAAGTTGCTGTTCTCAAGTGTTATGGATGAGGAACCAACTCCTTGACTATGGACTTCATGTTGATAGAATTCCTATCTTTTGTGACAACACAAGTGCCATAGCCATAACAGAGAATCCTGTGCAGCACTCAAGGACCAAGCACATTGATATCAAGTACCACTTCATTAGGGAGCATGTCATGAATGGTACAGTGGAACTACATTTTGTTCCAAGTGAACAACAAATTGCTGACATATTTACCAAGCCACTTGATGAATCAACATTCACAAGACTGGTAAGTGAGCTAGGTATGCTTAATTATTCTTAAAATTCATGTCTTTATTGCAATTTGAGTTGAAGCCTGAAATATATTAGTTGCTAGAACAAATTTGACTTTTAATATAGTTTATTTCATCAACGGATGTTCCCTATCCGTTGAAAGTCAAAATTGCTCTATCAACGGATAGTCATTATCCGTTGAAAGACAAATACATTTCTGGAATTTTTATCCGTCAACGGATAAAACTGAAGTACCTTTCAACGAATGACAATTTGCCTTATCCGTTGAAATGTCACATCAGTCGATTCAGGTGTTTAACAGCCGTTGATTCTATTCTCTTAACCGTTGATACTCATACATACATCTGTATGTATTGGTCTTAAAGGTAGTTTTTAGAATACTTACAGTTTATTCTTAAACGGCTGAAATTCACTAACGCATATTTATTGATAAATCTTTCTTTTATATTTTTGTTTATTAATTTGAGAGAGCATATAAGTCCTTCTGATTGTTCATTTTTACTTTACGCTTTCTTAAAATTTCAAGCATTTACCATTTTCTCTCTGCAAAAACTTCAAGTTATTCTCTGCAATTTCTACTCACAAAAATGGCACCAGTCGTGAAGATTATGTCTCAATCTGGGTTCATCTATGAAAAGAACAATTTCATAGCTTTGGTAGAGAAGAATGAAGCCCACTCAGACTATCACAAAATGATGGACTTCATCAAAAACTGCAAACTTAGCTATGCAATGCTGAAAGCCCCAACAATTTTCTGTGAAGTAGTTGAGGAGATTTGGACAACTGCTGAGTTCAACTCCATGGATATGACTATCTCCTTCACTCTCAAAGGTAAAACTCACTGTATTAACTGTGATGATTTACAAGCATGTTTTAAATTGCCTGAAAACAATGCCATGACACCACACACTGATAGTGATGTATCCAGCATATTAGATTCCATAGGTTATTCTCTTAACTCTGCTAATTTAGGGAGTATTAGAAGAAAAGGCCTTAGGAAAGAGTGGAGTTTCCTTGGGGATGCCTTTATAAAGGTTTTCTCTGGGAAAATTAGTAATTTTGATGCCATAACTTCATCTCTGGTTAATATGTTCTATATGCTTGTTTCTGATAGGTATTTTAACTTTAGCAACTATGTGATGCTAGAATTAGGTACTAGATTAGGTAACAAAGCTAATAGACCTAATAACATCTATTATGCTAGATTCTTTATGTTATTGGCTAACCATGTTGCTGAAGGTTAAGTCATAATCAATGAGAATAATAAACTCAAGTGCTGGGCTCAAGAGAAAAGAGTTCTTGCAGACTTGAAGAGAATGGATCTAAACAGCAGTGTGCCATTGGTATATTTACCAATCATGAATGCACCTCAGGTAGGTGAGGTAATTGCTTCTACAACTCCTACTTCTTCCAACCCCTCTATTTCTTTATCTTCTAGTGTGGCCATGAAATCTGTGATGCCCCAACAGATTTCTACCAAGGTCACCAAAACTAAACTTTCAAAATCCAAGACAAAGAAATCCACCTCTGTTGTTTCTCAAAAGACAACAGTTGTAACACCAACTATTAACCCTGAGGTGAGTGAACAGGGTGTGAGTGGTGAGGGGAGGGGTGAACATCAAAGAAACCCCCAGGATAAGGAAGGAAAGTTGAGTGCTTCCCAAGCTAGCCAAGTCACAGTTTCTCAAAAAGCTGTGGTGGTTGAAAAGGTATCTAGCACATCCCTAGTAGCATCCTCCCAAAAGGATGTTACTATTGAAAATAGTTCCAAACCAGGAACACAGAACAAACGAGGGAGGGACACTAAAGCCAAACACTCACCAACAAAAGCCTTTATTAGAAGAAAGAAGGCCAGAACCCAATCTTCTACACAGGGTGCACACACTGCACAGATACATCCATTTGTATCTATGCCTTCTCAAACTCAGTTTGATGTGACTCCAATAAATGTGGAGTCACAGCCCCATTCTCTCACAATAATCACACATCAATCACCAAACACTTCATCACCATCTCTGGATGTGGATATGTTATTCCCATCAATTCCTGATTCTCCCTCTTTACAACTCAGGGAGAAGCCCCACTCAAATACAGGTGATCATCATCTATTAGATGATTTGTTGGATCACCCGCAAATTCTTTCAGATATAATTGAAGGATCTGTGTCACCACATCTCAAATCAATCTACACAGATTCAACAGTTATATCACTTTCAATTTCAACTTCTTTTCCTTCTTCAACGGATATCACTCATCCGTTGACAAGTGGTTGTTCTTCAACGGATAAGCTTAACAGCAGTTATCCGTTGATAACATCAGTTTCACCTTCAACGGATATTCCACATCCGTTGACAGTCTCTACACAAATAACTGAATTAATCCCAAGTGTAGAAGACATGAATACTGTGCAATCACTCTTAGGATTGAGGGAAGGGAGTGACAATTTGAGTGAGAGGCTGGGTTGCTCCCAGGCAAAAGGAGAGATTGAGAGCTCAAAAATGCATGCTATTTCTTCCAGCATGGCAAAAGTAAGTGAGTGGAGTACCACCTTAGTAGGTGAAGGTGAGGGAGTGAGTTGTGTGAGCCAGGGGGAGCCCCTGATGCAAGAACATAGAGAAAAAGAGAGAAAAGCAGGTACAGTAGATACAAGGGTGGAACCAGCCATTGCTAATGAGTCAATGATTGTGGATGATGCTGAAAAGGAAAGACAATTTCAGCAACATTACAAAGCTGTAATTGATAACATTTCCTTGGATGCTGACACTTTTACTCATCCTGTGACAGCCTATCAAATGTTGGCTGCTCAGGGCAATGAGGAGGCAGAAAGGTCACTACATCTAGTGCACACAACAGAATCTCTTCAAAGGGATAAAGCTGCCATTAACAAAATGCCTTCTACAGCTGGTGAGCCATCTGAGGAATTTGGAGTAAATTCTGATGATGATGACTCTATTTCTTTTGATGGAAGCATGAACTTAGGGGGAGATGAAGGCCCTAGTTCAATTCCAAATCTACCTGAATGGGCCTTGACTAAGGAGTATAGATCAGGGGAATTCAATATCTCTTTAGTCAAACAAATCAACACTATTCAACAGGCCATTCAGAATACTTCACATGCAAGTATCAAGGCTATCCTTCAAGCTCACCTGGACTCACTGCATCTCATGAAGCTGCAGCAAGTGAAGCAGAATCTGAGTATGGATGATCTCAGGAAGGATATTGCTGACTTGAAAACCTACACTTCAGAAAAATTGGATTCAGTCATGCCCTATGGTACATTGCAGGACTTGGTTTTGAGATTGAAGAAAGAATCTGTTACTGAAAAATGGTTGGCCAAGTTAGAAGACAGAGTTCAGGTTATTGAAGATTATGTGGCCACCATTCTTCACAATCAACAATCTCAAACCAGTCTCCTAATGCAGCTGGAAAAAGCACAAGGCTTGACCCCTCTCCTTGATGATAACAAAAAGGGGGAGAGTAAAAGGGAAGGGGAAGGAGAGCCATCTACAAAAGTCAACATATCTAAAGTGCTAGTTCCTGCCATCACTACTTCTCCAATCATTCAAATCAAGGGCAAGCCTGATGGAATTGATTTGATTCAGCTTGCAGCAGCTGAAATCCAAGTGAAAGAGCAAAGGAGGAGAATTGATGAAAGGTTGCAACTGTTGTTTGGTTCTACACAAGACAAATCAACATCTGTGAAACACAGCACAAAAATTGAACCAATCAACATGGAGCTCATGCCAGTAGGGAGTTATAAGGATGGAGAAGCTTCTTCCAAAGAACTACAAGCTATAATTCTCAAGCCCAATGAAAGATCCAATAAGGACTCAACAAAGAATCCTTTAAAAGAAGTGGACTTTCCTCCTCCAAAAGATGATGAGAACAAGATTTTAGGCAGGAGTATTGCCTATCTCAAAAAGTCCATGGATGAGGCTGTAAGGAGAAATAGAGCTATTATCATTAGAGAGGGAAAGAGCATATGTGTGATGCAAGGACATCCCAAATTCTCAATAGCCAAGAAGGAAGAAGCCAAGCAATTAAAGGCTGACAAAAGAGCACAAGCAAAGCTTGAACAACAGCTAAAGTCAAGTCTAGTTGAAAAAGAAAAAGGGATTGAAGTCAGGGGTGAAGACAAGACTACAAACCTAGATGAGGTTTTAGGGAGTATATTTGGTGAGAGTATGGAAGAAAGAGAGGAATGGCAGAAGGGAAACAGAAGAAAGGCCAAGGCACATAGAAGGAGTGAAGATAACACTGAAGTAACCAAATCTATATCTAAACCACTACCTTCCATACCTGAACCCCTTGTTGCTGATCCCACAATAAACATCCATGGTGAACCAATCATTCCAAAAGAGGAACCTATTGATTGGGACACTATCAAATTGCCTACCTTTCTAACCACTCTTCCACCACCAAAGAAACAGAAAAGAAAACCAAAATCTACACCTCCCATAACCTCTAAGAAATTCACTCAAAAACAAAAACCTAAGCCTAAGTCACCCATTTCTAAAGATGATTATGTTCACATCTGTGACATAAAAGAAATTTCAGACATTGAACTCTATCTGGATGAGTTGGAGGATGTAAGGGGAATAGCTGCCTACAGACAGCTACCAGAGAGATTAGTGTTCAGATATAAAGGAGCTGGGGAAAGAACATGGCCTCTCCACAGGATTCTGGATGAAGGCTACTCTACCTTGATTAGAGTCTTTTCAGCTATACAAAAGGATTCTGGCTTTACCAGAACTGCCAAGACTGAAATTCTCAACAAGATAGCCAATATAAGGAAAACTTGGAGGGAGCCCAATGCTTTACCCAGGACTTTACTCATTCAAGAAAGGGAAATGAAAATTCACAAATCACCTCATTGGTTGATGGAATTTAGAGATGATAAAGGAGTCAGAAGATTTTTCAGACTTGAAGACCAACTCAAGATTGCCAGCAATGAAACTCTCAAAGTAATGCAATCTAAGTTGGATGTCAGTGTTGAAGATGAAGCTGAATTCTTCAGACAACTCCAACTCCAAATTGAGGAAAATGACAAAGGGATAGGAAAGAAAACTAGGGAACAAAGAAGAAAAAGATGATTTGCTCAGACTAAAGGAATGTCCTTGGAAACACTGTAAATCTTCAATTACCTCCTAGTACATACACTTTTGCAGCATTTTTAAATTTCTACTTAGTTTCAATTCATATATCTATTAAGTGTTTTGTTATCATCAAGTTAACCCTGAATTTATGCCTACAATTCTTATAGACATAAATAGGGGGAGATTGTTAGGAATGTATGTGCATTAGTTTGATGATATGTTTAACAAAATACTTAAGTAGAAATTTAGTGTCTGTAGCCTCAACGGATAAGACCACTTTGGCTATCCGTTGATGGTGTAGCTTTAATTAGAAATAAGTCTAGTGTTGTAGCATATTTCAGTCTCTGTATTTAAAATGTAATTCTTAGAAGTTGAGAGAAACTATGAGTCATGTTGACTACTAGATGATATACAGATAGGAAGGCCAATTGTAAATACTTCATGCCTTGTAATTTTGTATAAGTGAAGTGGTATCAACGGATGACTTAAAGACCTTCAACGGATGAGAAGCTAAGCTTCAACGGATGTCTCTAAAGCTTCAACGGATAAAGTCATCAACGGATAACATCCTTCAACGGATGAGTGCATCAACGGATGAAAGCTTCAACGGATAGTGCATCAACGGATGAAAGCTTCAACGGATGTTCTGATGATTAGCCGTTGATAAGTGGTAGTTGTACCTACAAACAGAGGCACATGGGTTGATAGAGACAACTGAGATGTGGTAGCCGAATTTCAGGAACAACAGAAAAAGCAGCCGTTCTTCTTCAGTACAAAGATGCAATAGTCAACAAAGTACTGGAGTGAACAGGAAAAGAAGCAAGTGAAGAACTTATTTTATTACTGTATTTTATATTGTTTTTCACTTGTACACTTGGTAATATATAAACCAAGTAGAAGCTAGTAATTTGATGAGAGATTTTCCAGAGCTGTTTAGAAAAATATTGAGAGAAAATTCATCTAGTTTGTACTAGGATGCAGCTGTGATCAACATTGTTTAATCACAGATTTTCTAAAAATACCATCTCTGGTGGAACAACAAATCCACCAGAAAAGTTTTTAAGGTCTGTTGTGTTCTTTACATTTGTGCTTGAATATATATCTGTCTGTATTAGCTTAAAGCAATTCACACACTTGTTCTTCTTGAACACACAACTTTATAAACTGCTCAAAACTTGAAAAAGTTTTGATATTTACATTCAACCCCCCTTCTGTAAATCTCATTGTTAGTCCACTAGGAATAACAATATTCATGATAGTTTTGTTCATATAGTTGCATATTTTTCATGTATTAGTTTTTTTTTATTTTATCTTTTTGCATGTTAGTATGTTGCATATAGTTTCATGCATTTGCATTTTAGCATGATCCCTTAAGTTTGCTTTACCGATTGATTGGTGATATTGATGCTAGTGTAGTGATGTCGTATATTGTGATGTTAAGTCCTATTGAGTTGATTTGCATGCTAGAAGCATTAAAATTTCACTAAGACTTATAGGTTGCTTGAGTGCTAGATCATGATCATGGTTTGTTGTTTGTCGAGGTTTAATCACTTGTTTATATTTAGAATTTAGGATATTCTCTTAATGACAACTTAACATGGATATTTAGAAATTGGAGGAAATATTGGATTTCATTGCTAGTTGTTATGGTCAGGTGTCAAATGGCTATTAGCCGGCTCATTTTATATGAGTAGTCTAAGGTTGAGCGAGATGGAGCGAAACACACTTGCTCTTGTAAAAAAAAGAGAAAAAAAATAAAAGAAAAGAAAAAAGAAAAAAAAAGATGTGTTTATGCATAATTGATCACGAGTGGGCTCTTTAATACTCGAGTTATTAAGTTCTTAGGGGACTTTGTGCCTAGTGACCTAAGGCTTTCATAGTTTGGGATCCACTAACCTAACGCTCGCTACATGGGTATTATTGCATAAGTCTTTTGTGGACCTCACTCATTACACGGTCAAATGAGCATATTTGTGTTGTTATGTGTTGTGAATAAAAGCATGAATCCATATAATAACTCTGATATAAGAATTGAAGTGTTATAAGTCATTTTGAGTTTAGCGTTTATTCTATTTATAACCTTGTGATTGCCTTGATAAGTAGTGAGTCATGATTATTGATCTAGTTGCGATAGTATGCCTTTTTAAGCATCTGCACACACGCATGTTTCTGGCTTGTAAGTTGATTTGTGGGATTTGATTGATCTTTGTGCGAATAACTGCATTTGTTGAGATGTTGCTTATTGGTTGGTTTAGTTATTCTGAGGGGATCGTTGCATTCATATAGTTGCATTCATGCATTTTTATTTCTTGTTCTTTGAGTCTGTTTATGCTTGAGGACAAATATCGGTTCAAGTTTGGGGGTGTGTTAAGTGGCATTTATGTCCACTTAGAACGTCCTATAAAGGCTTGAATTGGTGTTTTGTACTCAAGTTATTTATTTTTTTGATGTGTTTTTGTAGTGTTTTACATTTCAGGCACATATAACAGGGATCGAGGTGATTTAGCATTGCTTTGATGTTAAAATGGTGTTAGGAATGTGTCATGAAGATTGCTCGTGCAAAGCCGTCAAGAACCAGCTGAATAAAGCAAGCAGAAATTTATTTTCCAGAAGGTTGGCGCGCCCGTGCTGTACTAGCGCGCGCCCGTGCCAGAAAAGCAGAATGACAGCGCGCCCGCGCTGGTGCAGCGCGCGATCGCGCCAGGTCGGGATTCCAGATTTCTGTTTCAATTAGAAGACTATTTTTCTGGGCTTCTGGATTAATTGGTCTGCTATTTAAAGACAACTTAAAGACGTTTTCAACAACAGAGCTTAAGGAGAAGACATCAAGAAGACCGAGGAGCACAAATACAACTAAGGCGAAGAGGATCTAGTTTATTCTTGTGATTCTTTGTTTTAAGTTGTAATCTTGGATGCTACTTTTCTTGTTTTGTTGAACCTATTACTCTTGATTACATACTTTGTTTATTATTCAATTTTATAAAGACCTAGTTTATTATACCATGCTTTTATCGGAACCCACGGTGATGATGAGTTCGGTTATGGGCTAATCGTTATCGTGGGGTTATAAAGGATTTACTTATGGATTTCTTTAGTTAATTTTTTTCGATACCTTAGTGTGTGGTGATTGTATGATATCCTAGTATTGGTTGTGCTTATTCGTCTTATGAGCGTCGCGGACTTATAAGATAGCGTGTTAATCTTTATTGAAGCGAAAGTGAATATAGTGATTTAGAACTTGCCATGCTAGCATGGATTCATGTTTGTGATATGCATGATTCGTAGGTAATTTTAACCATCTTACTTGCCCTATGTAATCATGATAGATAACTTGTGCATTAAACCGTTATATTGTCAAATTCTATAGACATATAGGGTCTCAATATAATTGATGTCTATTTAGCTTCTATCTCTTTTGTGGATGTCTAGTAGTAGGGTATTCCTACAAAGAAAGTTGGCGTTAACTAGTTTCGTGTTATCTGATTAGAGTCATCACCAAGGTTAAGAACAAAAAGGCTATTGAATGAAGTATTTAATGAAGTTAGAATCCTATGTTTGTGTTATATAAGTAAATCAACCTTAATTCTCTTAGTTACTATTAGTTAGTATAATCTTGCAGTTATAAACAATCTTAACTTTTATCATCTTAGCATTGAATAATAACTATACCATTGTTGCATAAGTGCATAAATTGAAGATTAACTTAAAAGAGTCTATGTGGGAACGGACTATAATTTATTCTATATTACTTGTGAAGGTGTATACTTGCGTGTAATATTAGCGTGTGTTAACGTCCTAACAATGTAATGTATTTACAAACATGTTAACATAAATGCTTTTCGAAAATATGAGAACTTGTAATTTTTTCAATTTTTTCTAAGTCAAAATATACTTATCCGAGATAAAAAAAAGTGGACGATTTTGTCACAATTAGTAACCGCCTTATTAAAATGATACTTCAACGTATTACTGGTCATCTGCATGTGAATTTAAACATGTTTGAGATTACTTTTTGATCATCTCATTACCTCCCAATCCGCCCTACCTTTGTTCGCATGAAACATGTACTTTAATCTTTCCCTGATCGCATATTTTCTATTTACAATAACGAATTTGCTCATATTTCACTCTATTCGTC